>NC_034411.1:49190304-49203611 GCF_002078875.1 Numida meleagris
GGGAGAGGGAGAGGGAGAGGGAGAGGGAGAGGGAGAGGGAAAGGAAAGAAGAAAAGGGTGATGGAAAGAAAAAGAGAAGAAAAGAAAAAGGAGAAGAAAGGAAAAAGGAGAAGAAAGGAAAAAGGAGGAAGAAAGGAAAAAAGGGAAGAAAGGAAAAAGGGGAAGAAAGGAAAAAAAGAAAGTGTAAGCAGCTGACAGGAGCAGCTCCCATCCTTCCCTCTATGCCTCTCTGGAGGAAGGGGTGCCAGGTGGGTGCAGCCTCCCACCTGCACTGTTCCCACCCCACTGGCAGCTCCTGTGGTACTCCCTTGGTACTTGGCAAGAATCTGTGCTTAACCCCCATCTCTTAATGCATACAATACTTTGAGGGTCTCACGGCTTAATCTCCTTTGGGTAATGACTCCTGACAAGACTAATGTCTGGCAAAGGTCAAGCTGCTGGTTATTGAAAGCAGGATTTCCCTCCATTTACAAAAAAAATACTATCTGACCTTTGGCTTGCTGGGCAGAATGTGGCTGTTTTCACAACTGATAATCACTGCCATGTGTGTGTCCGTATGCACACATGGTCCACGTATGTAGATGTCAGCTAGACATGGCCATCTTACTCAAACCAATAGTATATGATAGCACAGATCACCCCCCAAATAAGGAAAACTGTACGTCCCTGCATGGCACTTTGTACACATTGGCATGCACTGAATTATTCTAATGCTTACTAAGTAGTAAAGGGGTGGGAGTTTAATAGCTTTATTTTTGGTCTCTTCCAAGAAGATTGGTTTGATGTTCTCAGTATATCTTTGCATGTTTGTTGATCAAGAACCTTTCCAGGGTGAGACAGAAATGTATAAGCAGCAGACCCTCTCCAGTTTCTCGTCTCCCAGGGCTGTGCTTTCATTTTGTGGAGTATTTTAATTATCACATATTTCTACTTGTAACTCTGTTTTTATATTTTAGAACCAGAAATCTTACTGGCATAGATTTGTAAATCAGCAGTGAGGCAAGATAATGTTTATAAAACCCCGACTTGCTACAATTCCACATGTAAAAGCCCTGAAAATAGGTCACAGCAAATGCTTGGGAGGTAATCCAGCTGGTCCTTTCTGCATCTTAGTGGTAGAAAACGATCAAAATGGGGCACTTCTCTAATTCTTTTTAAGCTGCACAGATCACAAAACTACACAAATTTGCCTCAGAGAAGAGACTTGAACTTAAGACCTGAAAGCTGCTGTGATGTTTAAATCCATTCAACTTTATTTCTGAGAAATTAGGTCTTTTGCATGATAACAGGTAAAGTTTTCCATCAAAGTTTACACAACATATAGAAAAAGCCTCACTTTCATTGAACATACTGGGCAACAGCTGCCCATCACTCCTTTCTGGCAGGAGAAGCTGAGGATTTCTATTACAAGACTTTGGGGCAACTAAGCAACTATGGTTTCTTAGACTACTGTGGAAAATCAATGCTGGCATCACTTCTCCAGTTACTGCCTTTCACCTCCATCAGGCACGTTCCACAGACCAGCTTCAGGGCTGCCACCAGGTCAGCCCCAGGCCCCAGCCATCCTGCCCTGGTGTTCCTCTGCTGCTGTGGGAGGGAGACAGCTCTTGGCTGGATGTGACAGGGAAGGACATCTGCCATATAAGAGAGTAATTTAGATTCAGTGCTTCAGTCTGAATGATTTAATCATGGAAGTGGGCGTAATTGGAAATCATCTGCCCATGACCAATGTGATACTATTAGGGCAGAATGCAATGACTTCTGAGCACTCTGGATAAATACTCCCTGACAGTTCGAGAACCAAAGTGGAGCGAAATGGCCTGGCTGCCTCTGGCCAGTGGTTCAGAAGTCATTTTCTGGGAGAGGCCAGATTGTCCATGCAGCAGCAGGTTGCAGCTGTAAGCTCAGGCTTGTGCCTTTCATTCAACTGCTCAGAACTGGGTACTACTGCTGCAGAAGAATGCTGCTATATAAAAGACGTGCACAAAAAGAGTAGGAAAGGGCAGATACATCACAGAACTAACCTTGAAAAATACTGTTTGCATTGTTGCTTCGGGTATATACTCTGTAATTCTTCAGACTGGAAAGTGTTTCTAGAGCACAGCTGTTAGCTCGTGAACTGTTAAAACGAGGAAATGTTTCAGTTTTAATCAGGATCCTGGTTTACTGAAGCATCATTTAGCAATGGTGAAAAGCAGCTTGCCATACACGTATTGTTCATAGGCCTGAGTGACTAAGGGGGCAGAAGAGCAAAGAATTAGGCCTGGGGAATCTGCAGGGAGAGACAAATGGTATCTATTTCTGTTTGGTGAATAGGCCCAGTACTTCAGCCATCATTCTGGCTCACATCTGAATTTTTCCTGACCCTTGAAACTGCTCCCTCTCACAGCTCATGTCCCTTTGTTCTATGTAAGGCTCATGCTTGACACCACCTTTAAGCAGACTGATAATGGCAAGGCTGGGCTCAGTGAGCGCCACATTTGCCACCAGTCCACCTCCAGCTGGTCCTGCTGCTTGGCACTTGGTCCTGCAACTGCACTGTGGGCAGCTTTTCTGCTACCTGACAAAGAGCAGCAAAACAAATGGGGTGGCATTTCTTCAGTTCATTGGCTATATATTGGGTAACAGCTTAAAGAAATGGAGGGAAACATAAAATAATGACTCAAAATTAGAAAAGTTCTTCAGCAGAGGCATTGTTTTTATTTTGCATCTGATATTGATCAGTTTGAGGACAGTGGGAGAACTCCTTTGTATGCAGACTGCGTGACAAGCACTGTCTTCAGTGGGAACGTTCAGTACTACAGAATTTTCTGTATTGTTTTTTTCCCCCAGATTTTTAAGTTCCTTAAAAATAGTTAATTAAACAACCTGGAGTATTTTTAATTTTAAGAATTTTAAGGAAAATAGTATATTTCAAAACAATAATCTTTGGGATAAAAACAGTTATATTTCAACACTGAAAACTATTGAAAGACAAAGGGAAACTGGAGCATTGGCTGACATTTTCAGAGCTAAATGAAAGCATTAAGAGGTGAGTTATGTGGATCTTTTCTGTATTTGCCTAATCCCTATAGGAAAAGGTAGCTTGAAAATGCTCTAGATTTTAACTAGTCTTTTTCTACTGCCTCAAAATCACCTCTAACCTGGTTCAAAGCCTATTGACTAGATATGAGACCTTCCAGTGCTCCAGCCCAGCCCCACCAGGACCTGAGGCAGAAGGGAAGGTGAGACTGCAGAGAAGTTGCTCAAGGATAAAATCAAAGGAAATGTTACGAGGAATGAGGCCTTTAGTTTGAATGCAATTGATTGTTGGTGAGAATTGGTACAGTGACAGCTCATCTCCTTTCATCCCCTCCGCCTAGGTTTTAGAGTTCTTGGTTGGTGCTTTGATAAAATGCATAGACTGATAAAAGGCTTGTGTTGAACTAATGCTCTAGGATAAGATAAAAAAAGATATTTTTGCTGAAAGCTTGGAATGATTGCCTCACAACAGATATTTCAGTCATTGCTAGATACGAGGTCTTCATCTTCATTATGAGAGGCACATAAGATGCATCTGCTTTTACACAGATAGTTCTGAATGTCTGAAAATGTTTTATTTAGAGAAGGAAACTGGAGCAGGTTGGTGGTGATTCAGGTTATTTCCATGCCATAGCTCCCACTTGATGACCCCCAACCTTTGGTCCTGCAGCTGCTGCATTGCAGCCCCCAGGTAGCCACCAAGACCTCTGGAGCTCACACTCCCTTCTTTGCTCACTGCGCATGCAGTGTGAGCAGAGGCAATGTGTTTTTCACTGAGTTTGCAGGCTGCAAATGTTCCAATGCAGAGCTGTTCTGCTGTCTTTTAGTGCCCAAAGTTCATAAAAAGAAAAGAAATCAAACTTTTCCTCCTTCCCCCTGCTATGCTTGATGAGATCTTATCTGCAGCCAAATCAATAACAAAACTGCTGCTGGTTTCAGTGGACCCACAATTTTACCCAGAAACATTACCCAAATTAATTCAATAACTATCCCAACGATTCCCAAAGCATTGCCATCCATTGATCCGAGTTACAGAAAATGTTGCAAAATCCCATCCTTTGGGAGGTTTAATGAACACAATCCACCTACTCCAGTTGTGGGCTCTGAAGACCCCAAAGGATTTTTCCCTTCTTATTCTGATAGCTCCTAGCAACAATGCTTCTGCTTTCTGTCAGTAAAGCCTCTGCTCTTTGAACCTACAAGTTTCCACTATTTATAGTTCCTAAAAGTCTTTGTTAACTGTACATCCCGTAAGAAATGCCATCATTTGAAGCCTGATTTGCTGAGTACAATGTTCCCCTTCCTTTGCCATATTGGATTAGAAACAATTACACCTTTAATCTAATGTAATATGAAACTAAGGTCACACAACTAGTTACGCAGTGAGCGATAGCATGGCATGAGGTATGTATCTGCAGTATGGGAGTCTGAAGTTTGGATCAGTCTGTGGCTTCCCAAAACACAAGTATGAGAAAGGTAATGTAGTGTAATGAATAAGTGAATTTAAAAGTCGACTTTTTAATACGTAATTAAAAAAAATGTAACTGTAGTTTTTAATAAGTAAGAACCTTTAGCTCACATCAAGTAGAGCATTTTCATTGCTGCCAAATAGTTAGAGAAGATTTCCTAGGGAAGTTCTCAAAAAGAATTAATAAAACCCTTGAAATCTTTCTAAATAAGGTTCCAAAAACCTGGTAAGAAACTGCTGCTTGGTTTTCCTATTACTAAGTAGAAGAAAAAAATAATTGGATAGTCATTCTTGTTCAGAGCAAATATCCTCAGTGAACCACTCAGCGGTCACTCAGCATTAGTCTCTTCCCGCCTCCACCCCATTCTCTTACTACCACCAAACTTTGTTCAGTGCAAGGAAGTGGCAGCTGTATGGGACCTGACGGCTGCAGCAGGCCTTGGAGCCGACCAAGGGTCCATGAGTGCATAGACTCCAGGTGATCCAAAATGATGGACACTGTTCATGAAGCTGCAGATTAAGCTGCTATATTGTGGTGTTTTATTAATAGTTTTATTGTGAAACAGCTAATTTTTTTTAGCTTAATCTCCTCTGACAGAGTGATAGCCCATATTCTAGTGGTGGCAAGCTTTTAAAGACCTCAAAAGTTGGCTTTAGCCAACTAACACATGAAGTGTTAGATGAGTGTACAAACCCCTTCAGAAAGGAGAGGGGTCTGAGTGCTTTCTGTCTTTTCTTGCTTCTATTTACATCAGAAGAGTCATATGAAAGACCTGTCCCTTTGTGTTCCCTTAAATTCCCTGCCAGTCAGGGCCAGATTTCAAAAGTGCAAAGACACAAATAAGTGAAGACAGTTAAACACTGTTGTTTTGAACCTCTTTGCAAGTTTTTGTAAAGGCTTGGTGATTCATTCTCCCCTGCTCCGGTAACAGAGAGCATATTGCTGCAGGGGAAGGAGAAATGCAGATAAAACAGAGGATGTCTCATTTGTCTCTCTGGACAGAGGAATTTCTATCATGAGTGGTTGTTCCATTTTTGTGCTGGTACAAATTTGGTAATTGAGAGAATACTGTGGGCTTTGGTTTCGCAGGATGGGAATAGCTCACAGCAGCTGAACCATGAGCGGCGGAACACTTTGCTGAACGAGAGTTTTCATCATACTGCCACGCTGCTTGACCTCCAAATGTGCCGACACGCTGCAGTATCACTTAGACTGGGAAAGAATGTTGCTGTGCTATTGCCCAGGAGATTCAGGAGGATCCCATCACAGCTACGCAGTGTCTGTGTGTAATGGTAAAAACCAAGTACGTAAGAAAACACAGCCTAACTTAAGGAGCCACTGCAGTCCATCAGACAAACCCAATGTTTAAAGACAATACAAATGCTCGCTGTCATCCAGGCACACTCTTTACCTTTTAAATGCTGTCTGCAGCATGGTCTGCTTCCTTCACATGCAGTTATCACAGGACTGAATGATGCACCAAAATTATTCTTCGCAACCTCTGTTTTATTTCTTTTTTCCTTCAAAATTATGTACTACTAACCAATCAGAGGAATGCTGCTGGTTTTAAACTTGAAGATATAAACAAACCTAAAGATAAATATAAAAAAAATCCAGGCTTGCAGGGCAGATACTTTTCACTTAATCAGCTGCCACACCTGGAGGTAAAAAGGATTCTCCATCCAATGCTTTGGCCTCTTCCTCAACTAGAAGAGGAGGAACTGGGCCAGGGAGATGAGCCCTGCTCCTGAGCAAGGTGCCTGGGCTGTGCTACCTAGCATAAGAGCTGTCACTCAGTTTTATAGACTGCAAAGTGTCCCAAGGGTGGGCCAGCCCAATCGTTTCCTGGCTAGCAAGAAACAAAGGAAGGAAGGCCCTTTTTCTGGAGTCAGTTCATCAGCATCGATCAGTAGGATGCTGTGCTGTGATGCACCACCAGGGAAGGGGGGCTCCGAGGGACTGCAGGCAGGAACAAAGAGTACAGCTGCACTCACATTCTGTCCCAAGTAAGGCAGAAAAGGGTACGTTTACCTCTCAGTTTCTCTCCAGGTCAGCTTCTAAACAGAGCTGTAGCAGTTTGCTATCCTGTTATTTTTGCTATGGCAGAAAGCAAGAACAAAAGGGTAAGCACTTTGCTTGTGGCTGTGCAGCAAGTCAGTCATCAGCAAAGAATCCAGCACCATTTCATATGTAGTTTATAAACAGATCCTCTTGAGCACAGCAAGAATAGATGGTCACCTCTCTGCCGTCAGTGAGAGCAGAAGTGCAGCCATCCAGCTCTTTCTTCCTATACCAAGCAGTAGAGCTTGCTTGCTTTGTGAATCCTGTAAAATGAGTGGCCTGTAAAATAGCATTTAAGGGATAAAAAAAAAAAGTTACCTTAATGCTCTGCTATCTTAGTGTAGCTATGTTGTCCACACAGATTGGCAGCACCCTCAGCTATTGCTGATAGTGGTACAGATCTCTGCAACAGAGTCTGTGAAATGCACACAATAGCCCAATAAAACACTGACATAGGTGTAGGCAGACATAAAAGGGCCATATATTCAAAATGCATGAGTCTTGATTTGGACCAATAAAAGCCACAGGGCCATGCATCTTACAGAAAGCTGTATATGCATAATTCATAGCAGTGAACATAAATGGCTGCTTGCATATGCAGATACCTGTTTTCATATGCCTTTACCAATACACTGGAGTAATCACTTGCCCATAAATGCACATGCATCTTCAGATACGAGATTGGAACGTGTCCCCTGGCATCTTTACACATATTTCTGTTTCTTCTCCCTGCTCTCTCAATTATGCCTTGTAAGAGGTCCTCGTAAATCTCCACCTTTCTGCCACGTTCTTCCCTCCCACCACTCTTTTTATAACCAGGCTTGCAGATATTCATTCTTTCTGTGGCATTTTCAACACTGCTTTCTGTAAAGTGACCTCAGACTTCTCTATTTTTAACTGAGTGACAATGTGGTTATCATTTCACTTTTGGTCTCAGGCCATGCCCTGACCACCTTGCCCAGTTTCCTTAGGACAAGCCACCCCCACACTCAATGTCTGCCTCCCTGGACTCCCGTCACCTGAGTGTGCCTTGCTGTTGTGGGAAGGACTGCAGTCAGAAGCATGAAGATGAGAAGCATTCAGCATGCAGGTAGCAGCAGCAGTGCTCTCAGGGCTGCTGAAGCTTCTTTAGTGATGACTTCCCCCTGTTTGTTTCTGGCCAGAGATATACTCTTTCATACACGTTTTGTATATCCCTTAGCATCATTTTGTGCTTGCTTTTAAATGCAAAAAGTCAAAGTAAACAGTGAAAATCCAGGACACACGCAGCCAGAGAGGGCACACACAATCTCAGAATCACAGAATCATATAATGTCTCAAGTTGGAATGGACAAGGGTCATCGAGTCCAACTCCTGGCTCCAAACAGCACCACCCAAAATCAAAACATTGCGTCAGAGTGCTGTCCAAACGCCTCTTGAACTCCAGCAGCTTGGGGCTGTGACCACTGCCCTGTTCCGTGCCCACCTCCCTCTGATCCAGAACCTTCCCCCAACCCCCAGCTGCCCCTCCCCTGACACAGCTCCATGCCATTCCCTCAGACCCTGTTGCTGTCACAGAGAGCAGAGCTCAGCGATGCCCTCCGCTCCCTGTGAGGAGCTGCGGCTGCCATGAGGCCTCCCCTCAGCTCCTCTGCTCAAGGCTGAACAAACCCAGGGGCCTCAGCTACTCCTCACAGCCCTTGCTCTCCAGACCCTTCCCAATCTTCAGAGCCCTCCTTTGGATGCTCTTTGATAGTCTTATGTCCTTCTTACACGGTGGCACTCAAACTTGCACCCTGTGCTTGAGGTGAGACTGCACTAGCAGCCTTGCCAGGAGATGAGTGAAGGAACAAATCGCTGCCTCTCGCCTGCCCCAGTGTTTTGATATGGTCCCTAAGCACAGATGTCTGCCAATGGCATGGAGTGCCAGGAGTTGATTCAGCCATCCACACACACTAAGCTGTCGGCTCCCTGTGCCACTGGGTTGCCTGGGCATACGGATCTTATTCAAATCCTATTTCTGTCAAATCAAGTCAGAGTGCAGGCAATGTTTTTACTGGGGTTTGGCTCTCCATCAGCGGTGCTTGCTCCAGAACAGGCCTGCCAGCCACCCCTCCCAGGCTTTTGGATACAGCTTGGTTGTCAGAACCTGTGCACTGCTTCACTACATTGCAAAACCATGAGAATGACAGGTTTTTGGCCCTGCATTCGTGGTCCTAAGGCTGGGTTCACGCTGTCTGCAGGGATGGGTGGCTGTGATACAGGGTGAGGGAACAAAAGCCGAGGAAAAGAAGGAAATCCTCCAGTCTCCAGTACAGATGCTGAGGAATGCGTACCATAAACCAAACCCAGATGTTTCAAGCGATGAGCAAGCTCTATCCTTAATCTCTTATCTTTCCTGCTTTGAGTTTCATCATCATGCTAAGTGCCCCTATCCTCACACTAGTCTCATGATTACTTTCTCCAAAGGCTTGAGGCATGATGCAGAAGCAGAATGGTGACTCCTCACATCAGATTGAGTTACCGTCTGTCTCACACACACTTTAGCTACAAGCTGCCAAATAGCTTCCACGTCTGAAAAACACAGCTGGCACCCAGCTTCGAAAACACTGCCGCAGCCACCAGCAGGTAGGTACCTCAGGACAAGGAGCTGCCTTCACTGACAGCACAGTGCTGCAGAGATAGGTGACCATGGCTCGGGTTTAAACTGCTTTCTTCCAGAACTCAAGCTCTGTGGATTTTTTTTTTTAATATATAAATATATATGACAGTCTAAAATGCTATACAAATGTAATGCTTTTACATAGGAATGTTACACGTCACCACTACAGACATTCAAAGCAGCATCATGTCAAGGCAAAGGAGGTAGTGCAGAGAACCATTAAGCGCCATTTCATGTACGTGCAGGTGGTTCATTCGGGAGAGAAAAATGGAGATGTCAGGAGGGATGAGTGATGGGGGCTGCCGGCAGGCAGCAGAGCCCCAACCACAGCCACGATGTGGCTGGGGGAGGAGAGCAATGCTTGTCCCTGCTTCATCTGTGCTAATTTAGTCTCCATACTGAGCGTAAAATGAGAAAAAAATGAGATACCTGGATTATGGAGTTAGCTTGGCTCTCGTAGAGTATGGGTAGAAGTGTTCTAGCATGGCTAATATTTGTGAAACTATTCAAAGACATGAATGAGATGCTAAGTTGTATTAGTACAACTACCTCAGGATGCAATAATTCACCTGCTTACAGGCATCACCACTCACATGTGGTACCACTGGCTGACTGATACCCCCTGATGTGAAGGGTCCTGATCTACCTCCCCAGGGAGGCACCCCTTCGCTGGAAGTCACTGAAACTCCCTGAGAGGCCAAGAGAGGGGGGATGTGGCATGCCGATCCCAGGAGTGGAGGCATCTGCCACCCAGCATTTCTGCAGCAGCCAGAGCAACCATGCACAGATACTGGAGACACCAGAAACGTGTGTTTCAGCAGCATGAGGAGCTGGGGTTGGTAACAGCCTTAACTCTGCTGGGGACACTGATGTCTGCGGTGGCACCGGCAAAACAGAGGTAGAGGTAATTGTATTTTGGAGTGTGGTGCTTTCCAGCTGCTTTATTTGAAAAATGTAACATGTGTATATGCTCACTCTTTCACACACATTTGCATATAAGCTGACACACACATACAAAGAGCTCTTTCCAGCACAGGGGAGGAAGCAAGCCAGGCTATATGAATAATGAAATGGAAAAGTTGCCCAGGGATGCACTCCCAGACAGCTGTGGTCACTGTGACACTGCCGTGGAAGCATCACCTTTTGAGTTCAGAGATTTTGGATTACAAAGAAAGCCTTGTAACTGACCTGGGTAATTATCTTTAAAAGTAAACATTAATGCTATTTCAACTGTCAAAATAGAGCCACACCACCTGTTTGGGCTTTTATCTTCCAGCCAGGGGCATCCCTGCAGCCCCAGCCAGGAAGGTGGCTGCTGCATGACATTCCCCTGCCACTGCCTCCTCCGAGATCCCAGGAGCCAGGAACTTGCTCTGCTGGCAAAAGGTGACTGAAGAGCTGAGATATGCATGTATCCCCCTTCTCTGAATACATACAATGCAGATTGTTGCCTGGAGGGGCAGACCCCAAGGCACACCCCCTTCTGCCCTCCCTGCAGGTTCTGTAGTGTCATCTGTATCACCTGGTGGGGATCCTTCCCCACCATCTGGCTGCCAGGAGGAGGGCGATGTCACATGGGAGCTTCATGTTTTGCCCTCAGTAGAGAACTAGCCATGATTATTTGATTGATAAACAGTGAGATTTCATTTCATTAATGTCATAGGCAGCTCCTAGGAAAGCAGCTGATGCTGCTGGGAGGGATGCTGCTCCCCTGAGCCAGGCCGCCTTTGGTCTTGGGCATTGCTGTGGGTAATGCTGTGCTTGGTCTCAAAAGCAGCATGCAGTAACAGGAGCAGCAATGTACAGTGGCCTTGGCTGATGTGTCTCATAGTGGGCATGAATTGCATTCAACCCTGAGATCAGGCTCCCGCTTGCCAAGAGTTCGTACTGCCAATAATGCTCTTGAGAGGGGAGTGATTACAGAATCTGAGCCATGAGGCAGCTATGACTGAACTCAAATCATGCACTAAATCAATGTAAATAGACCTATGCTAACTTGCATAAGCCTGTGCATAGGACTTACCTATATATTGACACGTTTTCAATATTTTCAGTCCTTGGCAGCTGAGTCTCCCTATTTCAGTTTAGCCTCTCTAGTAAAGCTGCTTTGATTTTGGATTTTTTCTTACCCATACATTGTGGGTAAAACAAGCACTGCCTCTCCTGCGTAAGGATGCTCCCCCACTGGATAGGACAGCCTGATGGGAGGGCTTTTCTGCCTGAGGAACTTGTGCTGCCACGGTGGTGCTGGTGTGGGACAGCAGCTACCCACAGCCCCAGCAGCCACAGCCACCCCTCAGCATCTGGGGACAGGTGTCACTTTTGCAATGTTTGGTTAGCACAACCACCACCACAAGGAATGAACCATGCCACCGTGGGGCACCTCCCTACAGCATGCTGATGTCCACAAGAAAGGCTGTGTTCAAACAAGTGTTTTAGCAAAAGAGAGATCAAGCCCCAAGCCTAACTAACTGAAGCAGTTATATTGCTACAAAACCCCTGTGAAATCAGATTAGAACAACCTATTTCAGCTCAGCTTGAACCACAGCTTTCCTGGGTTTGGCCAAATTGAATAAATCTGCTTCAAATGGGTTGTCACACTGATTTCATGCTGCCTTAATTAAATGGTTTCAAATCAAGGTGACAGTTAAATCAGTGCAAGATAACGTGTAGGAACAAAATTATTATAATCTACACATACGAAGCAGAAGTAAATCTTTTTGCTATATTAACTCAGGTCATGTAATGGATTGTTATACAAAGTATAACAATTATTAGAACCAAAGATAAACATTAATTTGCATATGACGTTTTACTGAAAAAATTCATGTAGCTCTGAAGAGAAGCTTCCATGACCAAAAACTTGCTTATTTTTAATCCAGTTACATTGGCTGATGTAATGAAAATGCACTTTCCTCCTTACAACTCATAGAAGGGTTGGGTTGGAAGAGACCCCAAGGATCATCAAGTTCCAACTCTTCTGCCACAGGCAGGGCCACAAACCTCCAGATGTGGTACTAGAACAGGTTGCCCAGGGCCCCAACCAATCTGGTCTCGAACACCTCCAGGGACAGATAGTTCTCATCCATCCTGCGCTGTTGCCTGACACAAGCTAGATCGTGCTGCCCCAACACGGGGTGCTTTCTCACCAGCTGTGCTGCCTGATGATTTCTTTCCTACTCTCCTCCAGAAGCAGGCAAGCTTTTCCTGCATGTCCCGACACCCTGAAGAAGATGGGAAAATTGATTGGATCATCTCATAAGAAAGCTTCCTTCTAATTTGTAATTCGGAAAGGTTATCCTGAACTTTTTGCTTTGAGAATATATTTCAAAAGTGGTGAAATCCTATTGTTAAAAAATGCCATTAACAGCTCGTGATCTGGATGGTACAGATCCTAATACAGACAGGACAGAGCAATTAGTTTTTCTCCTTGGGTACCAGATTTCTATTCCCCTACAAGACACAGGCATTCAGAAAGCGCCCTTTTTTTTTGCTTCCATGTCTCTAATAGTCTTTTGAGCAAATTATACCCACCTCTTCTCGAGGGGAATTTATTTACTTTTTTAGTGAATGGCAGATGACTACACTGTACGTTTTGTTTGTACAAAAGGAAGCTCCCCCCAGATCAGGATGTAAAGACTAACACTGACAACTTCAGAAGACAATTTTGCTTTGCCTAGCGTGCCAGGTTTATTTTACATAATTCATATTTCAGATATCTTCAAATATTTCCTTGGCTTTGGTTAAGCTGCTGACACGCATAATGCATTTTTGCATTTCTGGATGGGAGCAGAACATTCCTGAGTAGAGAGGGTGCCAGGCTGAAAAGCTGTTTTTAAAAAATACTTAATATTATTAGACTATTAAAAGTGAATGATTCTGGCAGTTTAATTGCTATTTCATAATACTCCGTGTTTACTTTTTGGATTTTGCCTAGATTATGTAAACAGACATCAGGTTAATTTTTACTTGCAGCTAAACTTTTTTCAGCTACCGCCAATCCTGGCTCCTGTGTCCTAGCACAGTATTTTAGTGTGAGTATTTGTAAGCATAACAAAGATTGTTAAAAAAGGAAAGGGGAAGGGAAGGGAAGGGAAGGGAAGGGAAGGGAAGGG
>NC_034411.1:49203957-49271623 GCF_002078875.1 Numida meleagris
GGGAAGGGAAGGGAAGGGAAGGGAAGGGAAGGGAAGGGAAGGGAATCACATTTTTTTCAAAAGCTCACCCAGACACTAAATTTTATGGTGTCTTTTTATGACACTAGAATTTGGAGTGTCATTGCTTTGTTTGATTGCACAGGCAATAAGGTAAGTAAGAAAGCCCCTAGAAATTAACTTTCAAATTAAATAAATATTATACGGAAAACAATATTTATTCTGTGCAGTTGGAGTTTAATTTTTTCACTTTGACTTCAGTAACAATTGGATAAGAGCCTGCAAATTGTTTTTCCCTGAAAAACAGGTGGCATTTTAAAATCAGAGCTCTTCCAAACACTGTGCAACTCCTCATGTCGAAGTTTAACTGCATACGCAGTGGCCCTACATTCTCCCATGTCTATACAGTCTCCAGCAATCTCATCCCACACCATCAGAAATACCTGCAGAAAATGTTGGTGGTGTTTATTATGACCAAGGAGAATAAATATAAAGAGCACGACAATTTAAAATAAGATAGCTTTGCAGAGATGCTACTGAACAATGTCTCCTACCCATGCTATGTATTTGTAACACAGCATTATCTTGCTAGACTACTTCTTGGCTGCATGTTTTAATCTAATAGAATGCTTCTAAATATTTCCTCCTTGGCTGGATACAATGGGACATTACAATAGGACATTATACTGTAACTAAGGATGCCCCATGAAAAGCAGAGTACTTAGCCATTTAGTCCTCCTTCACTGTACTTGCCTCTTGCATCAGGTTTCAATAAACAATGATTAAATTATTCATCTCCTTCATTTGCTCAAGTGCAAAAGTGTGGATTCTCATATTGAGTCTAGACGTGCTAGAAAACTGGCACAAACAAAGTAAACATTCGCTGAATTCACTGTGCTTTCCACTTCGTGTAAATGAGGAGCTGAAGAATGAAGGAATATAAAAATAAACGTTGACATTAACTCATCCGTTATCTTTTCTTACCTGAGCAGCCTCACCATCTGTACTGATGGGGTAAGTCAGAGGAACAGGGCACAGCCAGTGGTTAGGTTCTTCAAATCTTTGCTTCAAACAGAAAATTGTGCAGTATTAAAAAGATAATATCATTTTTTTTTTAAAAAGCACAACATTTTCAAAGAAGCTTTATTCATTTGAAAATCTCCCCCTAAATGTATTAAAAAATACATCCATCTTGGCTGAGGATGGACAAAAGCCTCTGAAGCAGAATACCTGGAAAACCGGACATGGAGACACTGTAGAACAATGCTCAGACTTGGAACATGATGGCATTGAAAGTAAAACTAGCAAAAACAACAAAATTACTTCACTATTTGACATGACCTTGCATACTGCGTGAGCAACAAGATGTTCTCTCTGTTTGGATAAGAAAATTGTGCGTTCTTCACAAAGAAACATTTTAAGCATCTCTGTGCTCGCTAGATCTGTCAACTTTTCCACTGTAAACATCAATGTTAAGGATTAGATCTCTGCTGCAAAGTGCAGCTACAGAGTTAAATGCCACCAGCAACAGCCGCAGATGGGGCTTCAAGGGGGTACTCTATCTCTTTTCAAAAGAGTTATTTCAGCTTTTTTTTTTTGTTAAGGTTATGAAAAGTAGAGCAAAAAGGAAAAATACAAAAAATTCAGCTTCTCTAAAATCTCTCTTTTTTTGAGTTGCTATGATCAAAGCTAATTTCAGGTATGTTTACAAGCTGTAAGTAATGGATTGCTTCATGACAGGAGCCAGCATCTTAAGGCTGAGGCTCAGACTGGCCTGTGTATTTGTGCTTGAGAATGAAACCTGAGATGTGTAAGAGCTTTTGAAGGACTGGGACGTAGTGTAATAACCAGTGGAATACTCCCGTTGAGACCAGCTGATGTTAGCTAACAGGTGAGAAGCTTGGGACGGAGCACTGGCCACCCAGCCTCTGGCCAGGGGAGCAGCAAACCCTGCAGAGGTGGGCATCAGAGCTCCAGCCTCTTACTGAAGACTGAAGCAGTGCTGCAGAGACATCTGTTTTGGAAGCAGAGCCCGAGAGCTGACAGGAGATTCCCTCTCCCCTTCTGCAAAGATCTGCATGCTCCTGTGGTAGACCCCTGGCCTCCCAGATCAGCTGGGGCCATGGATCATATCCTCACTAGCTGTTTCCATAAGTATAGTTGTAACCATCATTAACCATCATTGTAACTAGAGGCCCTTCTCCTCCCCTTCCCCATAAAAATTTCCAAAGCTAAAATACAAAGAAAGAGGCATAGCTGAGTGCAGTGTGCAAGGACATGGTGAGAAGAAACACAGTCATATGAGAATACTTCAGTAATTAAAGAGCCACTGATGCTGTACTTAGTTCTACATAGGTGGGTCGGAGCACTGAAGAGCAAAACTTTGTGAGAGGGCAAACTTCTCCCCAGGGCAATTTCTATCTCTGCACCATCATCCACCCCTTGAATGGATCTTCTTGGGTACATGAGTCAACCACAGCAGCTGTGTCAAGGCAATTAGCTCCTGCAACATTTCTGGTCCTCAGGGGTGAGGAGAAGTCTTGCCTTTTGGGGAATCTGGAGAAACATGGCTCTGGGCAGATTTGAGCTATGTTTTGGATGGATGCATATGCACTTCTTCACTGAAAGTCCCCACCCAAACAGTGCATCCTCCCCTGTGTTTGCACTGATAGTTTCTGTATGGTCAAGAGGAGAAAAAAGCAGACCAGAGCTACCCAAACTTCCATCTTCTTGAAAGGACAGTCATGAGAAAATCCTCTTTGGACAGTAGAGCAATCTGAATACACCTGATACTGCAGGATGAATGTCTAGACAGAAAAAATTATTAATCAGCTGCTTCCAGACATCTGTCACATTATTTTTTGGGTATAGCAGGTAGACACATTATTGCATGCTTTGGGGTAAATGGCCTATGAATTTGAAATTAATGTGCAAAGCAATTTAATCTGATCTAGTGCCCACTGAAATAGAAATTAAAACGACAAAATCATAACAAGAGATGGAAGATGGTTAGAATCCTAGAAGACGTTATCGCTTTGCTCATTGCCAGGCTTATTTCCTGACACTACAGAAGTACAAGCTGGGGTAGTTTCCAGATATACTTATTGCTTCTGGAAATCAGATTTAAAATACACAGTAAGACAGATATAACACAAGAGCAATACTCCATTCCTCAATAATTATACTGGTCACTACATAATAGAGCTTAGAAAAAGCATAACCTATGAAATAGAAAGCTATTTCATAAACTTAGGTGAAGAGATCTTTTCCCCCCTAATAATCCAATACTGAACAGTATCAACTTCATAGTATCGAGTTAAAAGTCCTTTGGCTTACCCCAGCAGGACTGTGCCTCTGTTCCCACCACTTCTGGCCCTGGGTCACAAGCTGACAGCCAGCATGAGCCTCTGCATTTCTGTGCGTGGGCCGCTCACTGTCCCCAACTCTCTGTGCTGCAGAAGGCTGCAGAAATCATCTGCATGCAGACAGATACAGGGGCCTAGATCTTCACCTCTCACATGTATTCAAAAACAAACAAGCATAAAACCACAAAGGATGACTTAAAATCTTTGTCCTGCTGTGATGAGCACTATAGATTTGAAAAGAGCAACATGCTTTTAAAAGGCAGTCCTTCTCAAAAAAAGGCGTAATTTATCTCCATATGAATTGGGTGACTTGGCAACCTGAGGATAGAAGCTGCCAAGCTCCCAACCCCAGCAGGGAGAGTTTCACCACCATCTTTGTGGGAGCAGATTTATGTCAGCACCAGCTACTCATGAGAGTAAACTTTGATAATATCCACCTGGGTTTTGCTATCACATCACGGCCTTGCCAACCGCCCATGTTCATAATGCAGCTGTTTGCCAGTAGCTAGACACAGTGGCCAATGGTATTTACTGAGCAGCCTAAACTCAAGGCAAGGCCGGCGGCTCAGGAGCAGAGTTGTTCAAAACAACTGATTTTAAGCTTTGCCAGAGGACTCATATTCTGCTGACAGGACTGGGTTTTGAGCCACAGTCACAAGATGATACTCGCATCCACTCAGAGGAAGGGAGCAGTGTTTTACAGTTTCTGATTCAACAAGAAATAAGCTATGAAGCAGCACCCATGCTAGCACGGAGTCTTGTCCTTCTCAGAGGCCCTGGAGCATGCAGCATATCCCTGCAGAAAAGGTACTGCTCTGATAAATCCTGGTCCCCAAGTAACATCCCCTCTGCAGCTTCATATGAGGTGGCAGATGGGAGAGTTATTTCTGAACCACTCAAGAAGGTGTGCTGAAAACTGAAGGGAGCACAGTCTAGGAGAAGGCCCTGGTAAGCCAGCCCTCTGCAAGCATGGTCTGCAGGGCTCAGGAACCAGAGAGGAAGACAAGGCCTAGATGCCCACAGTATCCTGTCTGGGCTTTGCCACCACTGCTGCCCAAGGCCAGAGGAACAGGGCCATTGCTTCTCTCCGTGGCCTGCCCAAAATATGCTTGAGAGACCTTGATCCCACCTCATTTGCTCAGCTTTGTCTTGGTGCCCAGAAGAACATCCTGAAAGTGCTAACTGCACCTATGGAAGACCTATCACTTTAACAAGAGCAGTATCTTCTGCTTGCAGTCAGAGTCAGGTAAAGCAGGACTGATCTCTGTCAGCATCGTCTCCATCCTCTCCCCACCACAAGCACTGCTGAGCAAGGAGGACTCAGCCTACAGACTGATGAAAGATTACAGGTGCACAGGCAGAGCGACATCTCCTGATTTTCACCTAAAAGTGATTGTTGATGGAACTGCAGCCATTCATCAGAATAGTTTAAAGCTTTTGCAACTATTCTGCAAACTATTCTTGCAACCATTTTGCAAACCAAATACTATATTTTTGAAAAATTCAGTGTAATTCTTCCTTTCCCCTCACTTTTTAATCCTCATTGGTACCTCTTAGCTCTTACTGATTTTCTTTGCTTCCCTATCTGTTCTTTGCTTCCTCTGTCTTTGGAGTCCTTAACAACCAACTCTACCTTTCTGCTGACTGCCACTTCATCTTTTTCTTCTTAATTTCTCCTTTCTTTCATATTTGCAAGATGCACAAGTTCATTTCCAGCTAAGAAAGGCATCCCACACAGGGAAAGTAAACCAGGGAAACCTTTCTTCTCATTTATTTCAAGCAGCTGCTTCCACTGCTATAGACTGTCACTACAGCAGAGAAGGGCGTGCAGGTTCAATCCCTGACATGTAAAGTGAATGTGGGATACATGCACGGGAGGCCAAGTGACCAAACAGAAACTCAGGTTAATGCTGATCTTCAGTACTCTGAGTTCACCTGCCTATTAGCATAGTCACCTTTCTTTTCAGCTACTGTACATCTTTCCCAAACATCTTCCTCATCAAATCCTCTTATTTTTCAAGGCTTCTCTAAAATAAAGGCATTTCATAAAGTTGGTCACTCTTTGCTTTCACACGCTCTTGCAGCACTGTGTTATTTAGATCCGTGCTTGAAAAAAGCTGTAGCTGTTCTGCATTCTGGCATCCCATTACTAATTCTGGCGGAGCTAGACATTTCTGTAAACATGGCTGGGAAATGGATATTGTGCTTTGTTCCAATCTCCGCAATAGAATTCTTCATGACCTCTGGCATGCCACTCAGCCGATGGGTCTCAGTTTCATCATATCAGGATTTTCAGACTTTTCTTTCTTACTTTTTATTTGAGGGAACAAGAGTTTTAAAAGACAAGGGGGGAATACAGTATTATTATTTTTATCCTTTGCCTTCCCCTCTGTTTTTCCTTCTGCCTAGCTTCCATGCAGCTGTTGAACATTTAAGAAAAACATGTCTCCCACTGAGCAAGTTCCCTACAAAAGTGAACTGAGCTTCAGGCAAGAGGAAATGTGAGTCCTGAGGTCACTCCTGAAATAAAGCCCTTGCCCGGCTGCACATAACTCTGTTGTTGTGTGTTTTAGGCATGATTTAGAACAAAATATTGCACATTTCCCACAAACAGAATAAAGAGAAATGCTGGTGATCATGAGATGATCATAAGATCTTTCAAATCTTATTATATCTTTCTGGAATTTTCAGTTGCGCTTTCAGAGCCCACTGCTTAGATCCAAACAAAAGTGGGGGAGCTGGGATTAGGGGAAGAAGATGACCTGCTGGTGCAAATCAGAGTTAATAGAGAGGCCTCCGTGTCCTCCACACAGTTTGTTTGAGAAGACAGAACCCTTTTTCCACGTTTAAGATACACCCCCTTTTCACAGGGGAGTAATATTTCTGTCAGATATGAAAGTAGTTTCTAATCTGCTCTGACCTTGGTGGGAAATTCAAGTCCAAATGTAGTAACAGAGAAGCTGACAGGTCAGCCTGAAGAATCTGACATGGGAGAGGCTTTCTTGCTGTCTTTCTTCTTTTCTTTCACTGAAAATCTTATCAAGGATCACTTCAAGTTCTGTGGCAGGATGACCGACCATAGAAATGACACCAGCTGTGTCATTGCTCCTGCTGTTACAGTGAAGGTAACCAGACTCATTGAGGATCTGCTAATATTATTATAAACATTTAAAGATGGAGTCCTTTGGAGAGAAGCATTTTACCTTTTCATGTGCTAATGCTGCAAAAGTTGATCTAAATTTTACAGTTATACCTGACACTCTACAGAAAGACTTCTTTACCTAACAGCTTTTACTTCTTTGTTTTCTAAGTTGTAGGCAAATACAATGACCCTCGCAAAGGCTGTAGACAGTTCTCTCCATTTCTGAAGCTTTCTGCTTGTCAGGTGCATCAGTGCCCTCTGGTACAATGACTAAGACAAAACTTGGATGATAGAAATGATCTATGCTTGCTTCTTCTTGCTTCCTTCCCGCATCAGTAATCTTATATGCCTTGACAACAGAAGGGCTAAAACTGCTTTGAGTTAAGAGTCCCAGCTCAGGAATTATTCACAAGTCTGAAACATGATGGCTATCTTTCAGGCTATCTTTCTTTTGGTTATTTTTCTGGAAGCAAGCTTATTTTTGATCACCCTGACAGAAGGTTAAAAGCTTTTGGTTAAAAGATTGGATGTTTCTTTGTACTTTGTCAGTCAAGCGATGAGCCTAACATTTCTATTCATTGCTCATGACAAATGTTATAAATTATGAACAGCTAAAGCCTATTTATTATTTGTATTACTGGAGAAACAGCTCATAGACTGAACCCCATTATTTTCAACATAGCTCCTACCAGACAGAACAAAAGTCCATGCATAGGAGAGTTCACAGTCTAATTTTAAAGTAAGGTAAAGGGCAGATCTGACAGCTTCCCTCCATTCAGAGCCTAGGAACTGTGTCTCCCACTCACCTAAGGACCACTGGCTGCCCAGGTGAAAAGTCTCAGATATGAAGCAGATGGCTTTGGAACCCAGACACTTCCCAGCAGATGTCTGGTGGGACCTTTTGTGTCCAGAGCTGTGTTCAAACCTGTAGGACCAGATGCCACCTGCATGGGACTGGGCAAGAAAGGAAGAGGAAACTGGGAGGCAGCAGCATAAGCTGCATAGAGGCAGGTGGCTTGGGATGAATAAAGGAGGGGCTCTCAGGCTCAGAGGTGAAGTCTGGTGAGACTGCACCAGACACTTATAGACCAATAAAGGTAAGATGAGGAAATGAGGAAGTAAGGTTGTCCAGCATGCCAGGCAGTGATCATAGATCAGCCACATCTCTGCAGCCGATCCATTTTCTGTAGACAGCATATCTAAGGCATGATTTAATGAAGGACTCTGAAGGATGTTACCTCCAGCAAAAGGCAAAGCACAAAGTCTCCTTTCTGAAGATCTCCAAAGCAGAAGGGTGATGACCACCATCAGCTCTGAAAGAGGGATTATAAAAATGGTAGCATTAGATGAGGAAGGTTGTTTGAGGCAAAGACTCAAAATTGTGCTCTGTAGAGAGCAAAAGGAATGTTGCAGAGAGGAAGGTCAAGGTAACGGGCTAGGAAAATCATCCCTGCTGCAGCATTCTGGGTGGGCAGTGGCAGAGTAGGATGGTCCTTGCTCAGGCCAGAGGAAGAATGTGACAGCACTGAGATCCTGGTGGTCTGCGTGTTTCTTTTAAAATTTGTTTTTCTGCTCTGTTTGCTGGGGCTGCGATCCAGGAAACATTTTACTGTTTCCCACCTGCAGCTAACCTGGGAGTGCATCACAGAGAAAGGATCACATACCTTACACCGTTTTTCACACAGCAAATGTCTCTCAGCTCAGCCAGGAGCCATGAAATATGACAAAAAATGGCCAGAGGAGCAGGTAGCCTCTGTGTGAGGGATGCAGAAAAACTTCATGACCTTCTTCCCATTTGGAGGACAGGACTTCTGACAGAGGACGTGGCTGTCTGGACAATGGGCAATGCCAGGTACCTGTTGGGGTGGTGGTGGTGGTGGCAGCCACACACCTCAGGAAGAGAGACGGGGACATGTGGGCTTGGCAGAGACCGCTGAGGGACAAGTAAAGGACAGGCCTTGGATCTAGGTCCCAGGTGTGGGCACTGAGGACTCCCTCAGCAGCACAGGCTGGAAGTGTATCACTACAAGCCCTGGCAAGAGGTGAGGAGCAACAGGAACTTGCCTGAGCAAAGTCTTGCACATACTCATCTAAGGCTGAAGCTAGCCCTGTTTTAAGCAAGAACATGACCTCCAGAGGTCTCTTCCAACTTAAATTATTCTGAGCCTGTTCAAAATTAAAATCTAATTTTCAGAGCGGTGTCTCAGCACCTGATGCCGCGGAACCCTTCCGTTCTTCTCAGCTGCCATGACAACACCAACAGTGCCAAGACATTCCTCTGCAGGGCTACTCTCAGTCCCAGCTCCAGTCCCAGTCCCAGAGGTTTCCTCCTGAGGACAAAGCAGTGTCACCCACCTGCCACTGGGATAATGGGGCAATGGCACTGCAGAGAGCTCTCTGCCTCCTTATCTCTGTCCCATGGGCATTCCTTCCTTGATGAGGAATTTCCTCAAAGCACTGACTGAAAGGCTTCTTGGGTCAGATGCCTTTATCTATGCAGCAGATAAAACACCACCAAGGGAGGACACATTCCTCCACTTCTGCCACTACCAATGCCCCTGCCCGCAAGCTGGGGTCCACACATTTGCACCGTATGTTATTTATTCTGCTACGCTGCATGACAGCCAAACGCTTGCTAGGAAACTAAGATATAGCCTGGATCTAGCCTTCCCCAATCACAGGAAAGTTATATGGGAAGTAAGAGATTGAGACTGCATTGTTTGGGCAGTGACCAGGCCATGCTGTGCATCTCTTCGGTCAAATTCCCAGCGGGTCATGAGACTGCTGCAGTCTTTTGCCCTGTCCGGTGCCCTTCTGAAGAACTGCCCTCGGGCAGGTGGTGATAACTGGACTACTGAAGCTTCATATGTTTGCCAAAGTAATTCCATGAAGAGCAGGGTAACTGAGGAGTGGGTAAGGATAGAAAGCAAACCACTGGTGGGGGCAGATCTCCCAAAATGGCTGCAGCACATTGAACAGTGGTACCTGGGACAAGCCACGATGTGCAAACATGCTCTGGGTGACACACTTGTTATTCAGATATATGGCCTTTACCTAAATAATCATCAAACCTGATGCTGTTTTATAAATTGCATGCATACATATACATACATGATTAGATCTTTTCTGATACAGATAACGTCTGGGATGTGAATAGATTAGATTTAGATGTTGGTTGTTTTGCTGTTTTTTTGTTGTGTGTGTTTTGTTGTTTTTGGTTTTGGGTTTTTTGTTTGTTTGTTTGTTTGTTTTTGCATTCTGTATATCAGCATGATTTTCTAGAGTATTTTAGCTCCTAAGAAATAATTACAAAAAAAAGGTAATTTGGGAAATTGTTTTCCTTTCTTGTTGTTTCTTCCTATGGCTTAATCAAGGCTGCTGGCAAGCAAACTATTTTTACATGGCTATTTTTTGTCATTTTCTTCTTTTTACACTTCTTGCTAGTGTTTTGTTAGGCTGATAGGTATTAGATCCTTAGGTATACACATTCATTTCTAGCAACATCCTGGGATTTCCTATCACAATTTGCTAAAAAGGAGGGAAAAATGGCTGAAGGTAGCTGGTAAGCACAGCTGAGGTGAAGTCAGAGCACTACATTCTCTATCCAGATCTAAGATATGTTCTTGAGAGCTTCCCATTTCAAGAACACTTGCATTATACGTCTCCACTTAGATTTTATGCCAAAAATATCCCAGCGTGGCTCCTGCTGATAAAAGCAAAGGGGTGTTAGTGTGAACAGGGCTCCAGTTAGCCACCCCAGCTCCTGCACAAACCCATGACAAGGCACCCTGGGCTGGAGATGGGGAGCCCATGGCCCATGCCAGGTGACCCCACCTCCCACTGCAGATGCAGGGTCCCAGCCCTCCATGTCACCCCGTTGCTCCTTAGGCACAGTCAGATCAACAGAGACCCAGAGCCAGAGCCACAAGTTGCAGATGGGGCAGATCATGGACGGGACAAGAAATGCGGGTAACATGCCAGTAGTACTTTAATTACTATATTTTTGGCTTTCTGAAAAGTACCCATGCGTACTTCTGCCTATAGTTTGATTATTCTTCCAACAGTACTGCTTGGTGCCTTGGGAAGAGGCCCATTTGAAGTACATGTGACTCCTCCCGACTGGAAAGGCAAAGAGACTTAGTGCTTGAAAGACTTATGTGTAGCAAGAGGCAGTCACGCTGCTCAGAGTAAAGGTCTGGGCAGTAACCCTTCTAGCACACAGGCAGAAGATAGAGAAACATGGGACGACACATGCCAGAGTCAGACCTGTCATCTGTCTCTATTCCTCCTGCATAGACAGGACATGGAGCAAGGCAAAAGGCTACAAGAGAACCAACAAACAGCCTCTGGGCCAGAGTGGGGCCATGGGTATATCTCCTGAAGTCCCTGTGCTGGAGTTACTCCAGGAAAGGAAGCAAAAGGTACAAGCCATGAGCAGAAGGGCTACAGAGCAATTTCAGATGGCAGAAAGGAGGCTGTGCCCTAGCTGCTTGCAAAGGAAACATTTAGTGGCCAACAAGCAGTGAAAATGATATGGCACAGAGCTTGAATTATGGTATGTTTCCTTTCTTGAGCAGGATCCCTAATTTTCCCTCAGTGCGAAGCCCCAGGAGCCACTGGGGCCACAGTGGGGCTGCAACTGAGGGGAAGCCAGCAGCCAGGCTAGCCTTCGGGTGGCTCTGTAAGCTGCTGTGGGCTTGGTTCTGAAATCACTAGCACATTATTAGTGATAATTTACTGCAAAGAAGATCTCGTAGGCCCAGTCTGGAATACGTCAGCACCTACGGCACTTCCAAGCACCAACACACTGCTTGAGCACCAGAAGTGAGAAGGGCTCGGTGTCTCTGGGCTCAGAAGCCAGAGATGTTGGGAATTACTCAGTGGGGGACTCTGCCCTTGGGGTACAGCTGCTCCCAGGGCCTGGCCATGGCTCCAGGCTTCACTTCTACCTCCCAGAGCCAAGCGACCACACAACCAACTTTCACTCCCTTTTCCTGCTCTCCCTTAAAACAAATGCAGCAATACTAATTTCCTGAAGATGATGAAAAAATAAATAAATGAACGATTAAGAAAACTGTTAGAGAGATAAGTGGCCTTAGGACAACGTGTTCCTGGTATTACACACATACATATGAGGGTGAGCAAGGCTGGGCTGAAGGGAGGGATGTGGTTCTGCCTGCACCATCCCCAGCAGCAGTTTGGTTCTGCTGAGGCTCCATGAGGTTCTTGTACTGCTGCAGTGGCTGTGTCATGCAGTGACTTGGTGTGGCCTGATTGCTTTACATAAAAAGCTGACCACGTGCAGAGAGCAGGCAATTAACAGAGCAGACTGTCAAGAGAATATAAATAAATAAATACATATATATATACACCTGAATGACCCAGTGATTCAATGGATGAGGATTGTTTCACGTTCTCTAAAGGAAAATGTCCCCGATATCTGATTTGAACTATGAACTCAGTGGAGGATGGGGGGATTCACAGGGAGGGGCTCCCTAAGGCAACACCGCGGTTGGTTTATCTCCGTGTACGTGTCATTTCCCTGGGGGTCCTTTTGGATCAGAGCACTGCTGTGTGCACGTTGGTCCCACTCCTGTGGCACAGGGAAATGGGGCACCGTGTCTGGGTCGGGAGAGAAGCTACCTCGTTGCCTGCTTTGCTCGGCATGCAGTCTAGCAGGAATTAATCAGTGAGAACCTGTGCCGCATGGCAAAAAGAAAAGAAAAAAAAAAGCAAGCAAGCAGCGTGGTACCCCGCTAAGGCATAGGTCCCTGCTTGCTCCGCGTCAGTCGCAGCCCGGACATGCCCCCGGCGGCCTTCACGGCTGAGGTCGGCAACCCCCGGACGCGGGTGGCGAAGGGGCCCCGAGCCCACCGCGGGGCAGCCCCTGGCCGGAGCCCCCGGAGGGCATTGGCGGGGGGCGGCTCGGTCCCGGTGGGCGAAGGGGGAGGTAAAAGAGCTGAGTCAGCGGAGCGGCCGCAGGCTGGGTCTGGGGTCCGGGCGGCGCTCCCGCCCGGCGGCACCGGTGGTGCCCACAAGAGAGGAGAGAGAGGCCCCGGGCAGCGGGCAGGGCGCTGCCCCCCTCCCCCCCCCTCCTCCTCCTCCGCCGCCGCCGCTCCTTATCAGCCCGGCTCGATGCTGCAAGGCGTGTCTGGGGCTCTGCTCATGTGATGGAGCAAACGGGAGACGGGCGGGGGGATCAGGGGCGGAGGTGATTTTCCTCCCTCTCTCGCTTTTTTTTTTTTTTTTTTTTCTTTCCCTCCCTCCTCTCGCTCCCTAAAGGAGTTCGCGGAGAGCCGCGCTCCCTCATTCCCGGCCGCGCCACAGCCGCCGCCCCCGAAGCCACTGCCGCTACACTCCGCTCCGCTCGGCTCTGCGGGGCAGCGCCATGGGCGCCGGCAGCTCCGCCGAGCCGCCCGCCCCGCCGCAGGAGGACGGGGCCGCCGCCGCCCCCTCGGAGCCCGCCAAGGTAAGGCCGGGGCGGCACGGCGCCGGGGGAGGCGGGCGGCGGCTCCGCAGCGCGGGGAAAGTTTCCTGCGCGCCGGCGGGCACCTGCCGGGGTCGGCGGGAGCCTGCGGGCCGAGCGGGCGGCGGTCGGGCCGGGACTGCGCCACGGGCAGCGCCGCAGTCATAAAACTCCCGGCGGCGGCGAGGGGCGAGGGCGGCGGGGCCGGGTTGGGGGTGGCGGCAGCGGTGGCGGCGACGCTTTTGTGTGCGGCTGCGGGGGGAGAGAGCCGCACCCAGCCGGGGCAGGGCTGTGCTAGGAGACCTCCTGACTGCGGTCCTGCGGCCGCTGCTGTGGTACCCAGGGCTCCCGCAACCTTTCTTATTATTCTTTTTTTCTTTCTTTTTCTTTTTTTCTTTTTTTCTTTCTTTCTTTCTTTTTTTTTTTTTTTCTTTTTTTTCCCTTCTCCCATCTCTCTCGAGGATGCGGGTGGGAGGCGCGTCAGGGGGACTGCAGCAGAGACCCTCCCCGCGCCGCCAAGTTTCCCCTGCTGGGCTCCAGCCTGAGTGTCCCTCCTCTCACCCCCCCCCCCCCCCCCCGTCCCGCATCAGGGCCGCCGCAGTCCCCCCGAGCAGAGCCGGGTGGGGAGGGAGCGCGGGGTCGTGGTGCAGGCGGTGGCTGCGGTGGTCCCCAGTGGCATACCGTCGGGACAAGCGGGGCGGCGGCGGCCCGCAACCAGCGGAGGAGGGATGAGGGTCTGAGTCTGTGTTATTTTAAATAAAGACGTTGAAGAATTGAAAGAAATTCTTTTAAAACGTCTGGTGTTTAAAAATAGATTATGAATGAACCCATTTATCCCTCTGGAATAGGCGTGTTGAGGGGATTCTGGGACTGAAAGGGAGGTTATGTGCATCTATGTGTTTACATAGCATCGTGTTGGGGTTAGACGTTAGTTGTTAGGGGAGACATAATGCGACGTTATGCCCGGAGTCTGTTGCACAGCCTGATCCGAGCTTGGGTCCTCGGAGCACTCCAAGTTTCTGTGAGCAGGCGTGTGGGTGTGTTGGAGCTTGAGAACTGGTTATGACTTTGTTTCTTTGACCTTGTGGTTCAGATTGAACTTTCAAGTTGAATTTCCCATAGTTCCTGGCTTCCACTAGACCTCCTTGTGCGTGTTTTGACAGATTTGAAAACCACATTGAGAATGAACTTTAAATTAACTGAGATTTATTTTATTTTCTTTTTAACCAAATAAGCATTAGGGATTGGTGTTGGTTAACAAAATATTTAGCAGTTGTGTTGAGCCGCTTTAGAATTCAAATGCTGAAATATAGACAGTGGTGAATTTGGAGGGTGAGCCTTTGATCGCAATGATTGTTTTAAAATGAAGATAACCTGACTTTGAGAAGGGTCACAGTGTTCGTAGTCATGTTTACCCGGTCATGGGAGCTAAGGCAAAAAAAAGGGGGATGCCATCGATGCTGTTCTCCAAGGCAGACTATTACTGGTCGTAAATACTGTGGTTTATATCTCCTGCTCTTTAGAAAGCGTGCTTTCCAACACTTCAGTTTTGTTATTCAAGCTGATCAAAGGCAGGGAAGTTCTCTTTGCGTGTCACTGCTGTAAGAAGTTCTGTGACCATGGTTTTCCTAAAACAGCTATTTTTGTCTTCTCTTACCTTGAATCAAAGTTTTAATGAAGTTTAGTCCTATTTTTTTCTTTTTCATATCTCCCTTAATCTGTTCTTACCACAGTGAGATTGTTTCATGCAGATTCATTACACGATTTTTCATAGCTGTTCCTTTCAGCCCTCTGAACATGAAAATCACCAGATCGTACCATGCCCCTGGAGAAATCTATCAAAGAGCTAATGTGTTTGCAAAAAAAAAAAAAAGCAGTGGTGTCATTTTAAAGGATGGTCTCCCTTCTTGTGCTTTTGAAATTAAAGCACTCATCCCAACTCTTCTAGATGAAAAATTTTGAAAACTGGCCTTCATGTAATCCGACTTGAGCAAGCCTTGGCAAGTGAATTACAGATACATTGTCTGGGCAACTGTTATAATGGGTAATGTAAAATTTCATGGCAGTTTTACTTCCTCATCACTTGAAATGCCTCAAAATATTTAATCAAGTGTCTTTCATAATAGTCCTGTTTTGCACTAGATGAAAACCTGTTTGCTTTTTCTCTGAGAAAAGGCTGTAAATGTGGCCTTAGGTTGTCTTGTTATCCCCATGTGACTCTTTGGCTAGATACCAGGTCTCGAGGTGTCCTGGTTACTGCAAGGGGGAGCACGTGGGCCTGCATTTCACTTCTGCAGCCCAGGAGATGTCAGATGCCATGTGAAGCATTTGGGCTACCATGGCAGAAGAGAGACTTGCGAACCTTTGGGTGCTGGTTTGCAAGCGCTGCAGGTTAAGCACGGGCTGAAGGAGTTAGGATCTCAGGTGCTCGCCCTAACTTCTCACAGATTGCTGCTGATTTGCGCATTAAGCAGCTCCAGAGTTTCCAACCCAGTGCGTTAGTGGGACTTGAAGTTGGTGGCTGGTTTCTTGTCTTTTTTTTTTCCTTTTGTAGTAGTAGTAGATCCTTACTGCGCGTAGTCGCCTGCTGTGGGAAGCCCCTCTGCAGGGAGTGTGCCAGGTAGCTGGGGTTACCAACACATTTGCATGTCTGAACTGAGTTCACTGGGTCTGTGTAGCAACACCCACAGTGCTGCTGGAATCAGGGGGCAGGGCACTGTCCCACAGAAGGTTCATCCAGTCAAGGTATTTCCTGGCCCTTTCTGCAGAAATACCCCTTTTCACCCATTGTTTTCTTCATCCTCTGCCCATCTTCCCTACTTTGGCCCATGCAATACAGCCCTGTGTCACATTGGTGCTCACCTTGTGTTCCCGTAAACCAAGTAAACTCACCAGCCCTTCAGGAAGCAGTCAGAGGGTTTTCGCACTGGACAAGTTCTCTGATGTATTAGTGGATTTGTTTGCCTCGTGATGCCCACCTGAGACTCAGAGCCAGGATGAGGCAAGCACCTGTGGCAGATGGCCAGGCGTGTGGGGCAGGAGGGCAGTGAAGGCCCTTCCCACCACTGAGCTGGTGGACCACGGCTGAAACCTCTCTGCTACTCTGTCCCGAGTAGCACGCTGGACCAAAGCCTGGCCTGAGAAGGGCTTAACAGATTTCAGTAATAATAGTGCTAGAAGTAGGACCTCTTTAAGAGAGGGCAGACAAACCTCAGGTGTGGAGAGTTAGCTTTGAGGTGTGTCATGGTTTTGTGATTTTCGGTTATTGGTATTCCACATCATAACATCATGTAGTGGACATACCTAGTTCTCAGAAGAGAAGGACTACTACAGTCCCCATGGTACTTTGCTCCTTTGTTACCATTTTCCAGCCGGAGGGAAAAGATAGAAGCTCGCAGTATAAAAACTTGCAGATCACGAGCCCTCGTCCCTTTTTCCGCCGTCTCTCGTCTTGGCAGCACCTCGCTCTCCAGCCACCTTATCATCGGTAGTAGAGTAAGGCCTACCTTGATTTTGGGACATTCTCTCTCTCTGTATTGGATTTATCAGCTTAAATTGTAATTATATTGTCTTATAGTGTGTTGTTTTGCATTCCGATATTTTATTTAGTAAATTAGTTTGTTTCTCCTCAGATTGTTGCCGCTGTTCTTTGCTCTCAGGGCCATCTCCCTACCCTTTTCCCCTTTCCCCTTTTCCCGGGACGTGGGCCCTTGGGTCCCCTGTCCCCTTTGTCACGGAATCGGGCCTAATGCCTGTAAACCGTTGACAGAGGTGCCCACTAGCATGGGCCTTGTGTTCCTGCCTCCTCCCCAGCCTGAGAACCACAGCTTCCCCTCATGGCTTCTGGCATCTGGTGAGCTCCTTCAGCGAACTGACAGCATGGGAAGCTGCTCGGCTTCTTTGGCACCACCATGGTGCGGAGCACCATTTTAGCAAGGTGTGCTGGCTGCTAGGCAAAGGAGGCAGCAGGTGGAGGGAGCAAACAGGCAGGACCTAGGTGGCACTGTTCCTAGTTGCAGCAATGGCACCATCTTATTTAACTGGTGGGCTTGCTCCCTGTTCATAGCAGGGCTGCTCCTCTCGTCCAGCTTCCCATTCCTATGCTGAGAATCCAGAGAGGGACTGGGGAGAGGTGCTGATTTGTTGCCTCTCAGAGTGGTGCCCTCCAGCTTGGAGGGGGGGAATGTAGCTACAGGATGCATGGTCAGTACAAGGAGAGCTGTGTCATGCTGCTGACGTCTCAGACAGCAAGTGTGACCCACCCTGTTTTTATCTCATTTAGAAGTTCAGGGTACCGATTTTAATACAGGTTTCTTTTTGTGGTCCTGCTGAAAAAAGAGAGGGTCGTTTTGGAGCAGCTACCTGCCTCTGCGCTGGGAAGCTTTTAAAGGTAGAATCCAGAAAAAAAAACCCTGGCAGAGCAACAAGCTATTCTTGCAGCAAAATAGAGGTTTGGCAAAGATAACCTTCTGCGGGAATTTTGATGGCTTTAAAATCTAGTGTGGTGAATTCCTGGCTTGCTCCCATGCAGGGGCCTCCGCTCAAGAGCAGCGATCATTCAAACTGTGTTTTCTGGATAATTCCCATTTCTGAGCAGTAACTTGATTACGCTACCTGCCTTGTAATGAGAGCAAGCGTCTGCTAGACAGTAAATATTTGGAACTGTCTCTTCTAAAGAGGTTACCAGCTGAGATGTCAGAATGTCTTATTGTCTGCATGCATGACAAATAACAGCTGTGACAGACATACATCTGCTGTTTAAACAACTGTGTGCTGGTGACAGGGTGGGGCTGAGCCAGCCTGAAAATACAAGCAAGTTGTAAGTTAGTGGTAGTGAAACTTAATCAAGTACTAGAGGAACTTCCCTAAACGGCATCTTGAAGGGCCCTAGTTAAAAAGCAATTGAGTGAGAAGCATTTGGCCTGGAACTGAGCTACAGGGCACTCCTTGTAGGACAGGGCTGGCTTCTCTCTTGAGTGCTTCCATTGGACCTGCAAGGAAGGTAGTGATGTCGTTCTGTACTGATGTTTGGAGTTCCGCCTGTGCAGTGGCTTAGGAGAGAGCATAAAGGTGCTTAATTGAAAAAATGCACAATGGAAATTGGTGTCATGGATCCACTGAAAGCGTGAAACAACCCCTAATCATATAGGAGATAAGAAGGAGATGGCTAAGGGAGTGTCGGGTACTTTGAAGGTTGAGGCAATTAGCTTGTGTTTGATGTGATGGAGGAGCTAAAGAGATGCAAAGAGGAATGACACAGTCTTTGGAAATCATTCTGGTTGGAAATGCAAGCCATGTGTTTAGTTACGGAAGCCTGCTTTGTGGTCTGCATTTCTAACTATTAGGCTGCTGCCTTCGTTGTATCCTAGGATTGCTATGCAGAAGGAGTTGAGAGGTGTGAGACCCAGGAAGGAGCTGTGTTGATTCAGGCTTAGAGTATGAACCAGAATGACAGTCTGTGAGTAGCACTTCCTTTACAAGTCTCAAAAGGACTGCAGGGATGATCTGGGAATAAAACCATCAGTTTTATTTTAGCCAAGAGGGTAATTATGAGGGCTTATTTTGAGGGTAATTATCCATAAGGAGATGTCACAACTAAGGCTGAGAGTTAGAGCAGAAGGTGATAGTTTCGAGGAAGTAAAAGGAAAGGAGAAGGTTCTTGACTTCATCTGCAGGAGATGTAAATGACGACAACAACAAAAACTGAAATTAAGGATGTGCCTTATAGAATAAGGGCCTTCTGTTATCTCCACATGGAACTTGTAATGTCCCATGAAGTTCCAGTCCTTAGCTAATGTGGAACAAGACAAACTGCTGTGAACAAAGAGCTGGAATGACCTAAATTCAGGGGTAGGTTGTTTTTGTTTTGTGTTTGGTGTGTTGTTTTTCCCCCAAACGTTGTTGTTTCCAGATATTTCAATGAATCATTGTGTGTAAGGAGCTGATTTCCCAAGTTGACCAAATTACTGTAAGCTTTCCCAAAGTTTCGGAATTAAACTTCTGGAAAAATATTAGAGACCTTTATGTTAGTTTGCTCAGTTGTTCAGACAGCTGGATCTGGCTATTTTGCTATTTTAGTAATCTAATGTAGAATCTGTGTAGAGGGATTAACAGAATGAGGCAAAATTAACCTTAGTGTGTTTGGGCCTGGTATGAGGAATCCTTGGAATGGTTTGGGTCTGGTACAAGGAATGTTGGGAATGGTGGTGATTCCTGGTGGGGGAAGAGGCTGTGTAGTGCTAGCTCATTCAGACTAGTGAATGAATGAGTGAAGCATGCTCTAACACACAATAAGCAATCGGGGATCTTTTGTTAATCCACACCTCATGTGGTTCTTTGCATTATCTGTATATATGTATAATGGTGTATGCATTTAATGGGTACAACCACTAGACTTCCATATCTAAAGAATGGAGCAGAAACCACTGTAGGTGAGAATGGCGTGGTCAGCAAGCTTTGTGCATTTTAGTCTCACCAGCTGTGCATCATTGCCAGGCTTCTGTCTTTGCTGGGGGTATGAGGGAAGTCTTTAGAAATTATTTGCATGATTTATAGAAGTGGTATGACAGGAGCAAAACTGTTACATCACTGATGGTTCTTTGTTTTGAGAGTGATCAAACAGAAGGACCAGTGAACTGGATAACCAGGTCTTTTCAGTTTCTCCTGCATTTATGTGACAACACATTCATAAGTTAATTCATAACCCAAGGAGAGCTATGAATGAGTGCTGCAGAAACCTGATAAATACTATTAAATGTACCAACAGTAATGTCTTTACTTGTAGGTAAATAAAGAGTTGAACAATCAGATACCCAACACTGTTAACTTTTATCTTTAAGGTTTTCCCCTTTCTCTCTAAACTTTGACTATATATTCAGCTAAGCTTTATAACACTATTCTCAATGGAATTAGGAACACAGCTTAGTAAATTGGAGATAATTGGTCTAAACTGTGCTTCGGATCCTTTCAGAGAAATGGAGCAGTTAATGTGAGTGAAAATTGAAATTAGTTTCTTTTAAGAACTAATGCAGTGGGACAGACTGCACTGACCCTCATAAAGAGCCTGAGCAACTTTCCTCAGAACAGAAACTTTTTTTTTTTAAAACTAAGTACGCTGTTGTCTCCCTTCACATTACAAGCCCTCCTTGCTCCAAAAGGTACAGATTATCTTCTCTTTGGAATGCATTTTAATTTGTGAAAAAATACAGTTTTATTAGTTTTGATGTTCTGCTTTACATAAGTGAATAGACTACTCAATTTGGAAATCTAAATTTGCCCTCCAGTGGTGGAGAATCACATCAGAATCTTTTGCTAGAGGCTGGGCTAAAACGGTCACTGCGGGTTGTGCTGTGAATCTGGTCAAATTTGAAAATACTGAGTTTTTCATATGTTTGTGTCTTGCTAAGTTTTGAAAGATGTGTCCCGCTTTCAAAACTGAATTTATGTATAGAGAGAATACAGGCTATAATTGTACCAGCTGCTAGTAAAAACTGCTTCTGGTCTTAGCATTTAGTAATGTTTAGAAGGAAATGTAAGAACATTAATGTTCTTCATATGGGGAAGTATCATTGCATTTGGCAGATCTAAGGTGATACCTGTTAGATTCAGTGACTTCTGAATTTTGATCATATATGTCTGAAATAATGCATAGTCACTGTTTTCCTAAACTCTTTGCAACTGTAGAATAAATTAAGGACTGGGGGATTATTAACTGTGATAATAGCTTGTGATTACACTGTGGGCTCGAGTTAAGGAGACAAGTTGTACTGTGTTGAGTTACCTAATTCCTATATATTTCTTCATCTTATGAAATCCATGGATCCACATTGGCCACTTACTTGAAATCTACCATTTGTGTATGTGCCCTGGCAGCCAGAAGGGCCAGCTGTACCCTGAGGTGCATAAGGCCCAGCACTGCCACTGGGCAAGAGAGGGGTTTCCCCTCTGCTCTGCGCTGTGTGGCCTCACCTCAAGCACTGAGTGTGGTTGCGATCACCACAATGTAAGGACATAAAGCTGTATAGAGCATCCAGAGGAGGGCTAAAAAGATGATGAAGGGTCTGAAGGGCAAGGGGTGTGAGGGGGAACTGAGGTCCCTGGGTTGGTTCAGCCCAGAGCAGAGGAGCTGAGGGGAGGCCTCATGGCGGCTGCAGCCCCTCACAGGGAGCGGAGGGCATCGCTGAGCTCTGCTCTCTGGGAACAGCGACAGGGCACAAGGGAATGGCATGGAGCTGTGTCAGGGGAGGGGCAGCTGGGGGTTGGGGAAAGGTTCTGCACCAGAAGGTGATGAGCATGGAACAGGCTGCCCAGGGCAGTGGGCACAGCCCCAAGCTGCCAGAGTTCAAGGAGCATTTGGACACCGCTCTCAGACATAGGGTTTGACTTTGGGTGGTGCTGTTTGGAGCCAGGAGTTGGACTCAGCGATCTCTGTGGGTACCTTCCAGTTCAGGACATTCCATAATTCTACATACACGTCTAGCTTTAAATGGCTTGTTGAAAATGTGGGGAAAAAAAAAAAGGCAAGGACACTTTGTAACAAGGTGAGGAGTGCTAAATACTCAGAGCTGTTGCTTTTCTTGTGAGTTCAAAGAGTTGCTGGTGCTAAGCCTGAGGGTGTCACCTTGAGATACCCATCCATGGGTTTATCTTCAGTTAGCCAAGTGCCATTAGAACTAATAAAGTTGTTTTGGTGTTTGCAGGAGTAGCAGTCTTAAAAGAACGAATGACTAAAATGTATTACATATATATTTTTTAAAAAGATCTTTTTTAGATTTCTAATGAAGTGTCTCAACTTAAAAATTAGTCTGCTATTTTCTATGTCTCTTCTTCTGTAGTCTTGAATCATTTGTTACCATTCAATTAATGCTGTTTGCAATTGCAGAAGATCGACTCAGAGTTTACATCCTTTTGTTCAGTCCCGTGGCATTTTTATTTTTTCTGAGTTCCTGTGTTTTAGATTTATGAAAAGGATGATGTGAGAAGTGGGAGTGCAATCTGAGTGTTGAGCCATTCCGTATTTCTTCTATTTAATATCTGGTCTCAGCATGTGAAAACTCTGAAGCCAAATTATTCCATCTGTGGTATTGGCAGTTATACAGAATGGTGTCCTTTTTCCTGAGGTGGATTATGAGGCTGTGAAAGGCAGCTTTGAGGAGTGCAGCAACACCAGGTGGAAACAGTTTGGCTTAATTAAGGGCTTCTGAACTGGAGATTGGGAACCCTAATGCACGTTCCTTGCCTGTGTAGCACTTTGCTCAGATCTAGCCTGGCATATGAAGAGGTAGCTGAAAGATAAGAGGGAAGCCTTTTCCCTGGCACATTGTGTGTTGATTTGGAATTTCAGTGCAGCAGGCCAATTGCTAATAAAAATAAATAAATAGCTCTGCCCATTCAGAATATTTTTAATGGCTTTTTGGAAGATACTCATCAAGAGCATGTCATCTTTCTGATCCCAGTTTGGTGCTTCAAGTGTTTGAATGTTGCGTTACATTGGAAGATGGGGTGCATCTACGGTTCCTTCACTTAATTAACAAGTTCTCAATGCCAGTATTTTGGGAATACAGCAGAGTAATAGGAAAATGATATATAATTAAGGTTTGCTTTTCCACCAGAGGAACTTTAAACTTGCACTAGAGGAGCAGAGGTTTAAGATGTGTCTAATTAGTTGAAACAGCTTCTGTTGGAAGGGAATATGATAACCGGAAAACTTGTTAATTAAACAAATAAAGGGTAAAGAAGTGTGTATGGAGGGAGTTTTTGTTCTGTTTTAAATGATCACAGCACAACTTAACCTTTTAGATGTATGTTTTTATTTATAAAATATCTTTCGTTGTTACATGACAAGCCTATAGACATTCTGGAGGTGATTAGAATTTATCAAATGTGGAAACTCAAGGAGAGGTTTTTCTCATAATGACAAATTTTGGGAAAAAAGCTTCAAATATATAGTGTGGAGTCCTGAAGTATTGCGGATTTGTTTCCTCTGTTAAGAATGAGCCCTGCCTAGTAACTGAGGCTCCAAAGCTCTAGTTTTAATCCCAGTTTCACTGTATTTCCACATGGGATTTATGTAGCTACATTCTACTTTCTGTCTTGAATAGTTCATTTTTTTTCTGTAGCTGTACTGCTTATGATCATGAGATAAGCACATCAGCAGAGAAGCAATACCAAAGCTGAAATGTAGGCAGGATTCTTGTATATATCAGAGCAATTGTGCCAGACATCTTGAAGAATGAAAAATATCTTTCCATTAGCTAAATTCGTGTTATCCTGAAGCTTTCCTCCATTCTAGAAGGAACATTAGAAATGTATTTTTACAAGGTTATAGGACTGTCTGTTAAGGCTTGCTTCTTCCTCATACTTAATGCAGGGTAAGAGTACAATAAATAGTCTTAGGTTATGGCCTGTTTTTTCTCACAGTAGTGTTTTGATTTATTAAAGTTAATAGTCTTAAAAAGGAGCAATGCTACACAGAAGCGTAGAAGTATTTCTCAAATGCCTGTATGCACAAATTCAAAATGAGAAAGGAAGAACAATGTTCTGTGCAAAAAAAAAAAAAAAAAAAAAGCTGACCTGTTACTGATGATACTCTTTCTTTCTTCTGCTTTCTCCTCTGCTACCATCCTTCATCCGATATGTGACTGTCCAGGCCTTAGATGCAAGTTCACCTGTACCTGATACTAATGAAGACAACTTGGAGCTTGAAGTCCCACCACAGGAGCCTCAACAGCCAGGAGCTGTTATTGCACCTCAGGAGCTGACTGGGCAGCAGCCGGAGGTGACTGCACCACTCCAGGAGCCCCCTGAACAGCATGCGGAGGCCCTCCTAACAAATGGTAAGTAAATATCTGTGTTCAGTGGACTAATCTTAGAGGCTGGATGCGAAGCAGAGTAAGAAGTTGAAATGAGGCTCAATTGGCTGTATCATAGTGAATATGTAGTTGCTCAGGTGGTCTCTTGATGATTCAAATGCTTCTAGGGTGCTATTTTATTGGGATGCATTTTCTTTATATTAGAGTTCAGATACTATATGAGTTAGGGCTGAGGCTGTGTAACACAATGCCATCCTTTCCACCTTTGGGGTGCTTACTTTCCCATAGTGCCAGCCTGAAGTGCCTCTACTTGCTTGCTATCAACGTTTTGAGCATTTACCCAAAGAATGGCTCAATTTCCACTTCCTGTGTTAGGGTATGAAACCCTGTGAACAGCTGTGTAGTCCTATCTCTTCTTTCACAGGGTTTTTTAAAATTATATTTTATTAACATCATTAATGAATGAATATAATAACAGACTGGTTGAGGTGGGAAGGATCTCAGGAGGCCCTCTGCTCCAAGCTTTGCTCAAGCAGGGCTGCCGGGAGCGGGCTGCCCAGAACCATGTCCAGGTGGCTTTTGAAAAACTATTTTGAACTTGCAAGAAGGGACAAGCAGCTGATCCATTGGCTCTGTCTTGATTAAAGCTCTTTCGTACTGATTTTAATCAGATTTGCATTTTGACCCCCAAATCTTTCTTACTGGGGGACGCCCTGTGTGTTCCGTCCTGGGAATATCTCCTGCCCTGCCACCGTGCTGCTTGTTCTTCTGTTCCTGCCCTTGCCAGACTTTTATTCCTGCTCCTTCCAGAACTGGGAGGCATCATCTGCCAGGACCCAGCTGTGGGCTGACCTTCTCGGCAAGGTAGTGGGAGGGAGGGGGGGGCTTTGGTCAGAGCAGACAGTGAATGCTTTGGAATGAGGGAGCAGGGGAGGGATGGGGGGGAAAGGGAGGAGGGACATTTTTCATTGTCAGCCTCTGGAGCAGCTTGTGGCAATTTGCTGCCCTTTGTATGTTCTGGGTTTTGAATTCTAGTAAAGGCAGTTTTTTGCTACATCTTCAGATTAATTGCCGTTGCTGATATCTCAATAGAAAACTTTCCATATTTTGTTTTATATCGAGCTTTTGCACCTGATTCTTTATCCTTTCGGTAGAGGCTTTGGGCACTGTAAAACTGGGATGCAGTGTATTTTGTCCTTCACTCATGTTAAACACTTCCCTTTTAAAATTTTACTCTGAAGTGGATAGGGATGAAAGAAGATACTCAGAGTCATGAAGGAGGAGAAATTACCCAATAATTTGAAGTAGTGTCAGTAGATTTCATGTTATTCAACTTCTGGATCAAGTAGTAGAATTATTCTGGATCAAGTAATAGAAAAGACCTTAAAAAGGGCATGAATTTCAGGTTAATTGTCAAAGTAATTTTTACTGATTGATGATGGGTTGTAGCTTTAGTTGTACAGAAATTGTGTTCCTAGGATGTATAATGAAGAAGAGGTGAGATGCAGGTGATTATAGGTGATGAAAGGATGATTCTTTATGGACACAGCATTAGGAATGTGTGCTTGAGTAGATTGCCCCGAAAGGATTTCCTCTCTTTAATACCACCACTCATGTTGTTGCATGATGATTGCTGAGTGGAATCACACCTAGGTGGTAGCAAGATTTATGTGCAAAGAAAAACAATTCCATGGGTTTACTCTCAAAGTTTAAACTTTACTAAAAAAAAAAAAAAAAAAAGCCCTTATGGAAGCGATGCAGCATATATTTTCTGCTGTAAGTAGCTGGTGACGACAGCATCCATACAGAGAAAAACTGTTAAAGCGCTGACAAAGCTGGTTCTTCAAATGAATAGTTTGTTCAGATACCCATCGCTCTTTGTATCCACCCTCTGGTCCCTGCGGTGTCTGGTCCACATGTCCTTAAGCAGATGAATAAAGGTGGGGGAGAGGTGTATCTTTTACATGCTCCATTCAGAGAAATCTCTGTCTCCGGAGAGATAAATCACGTTTCTTTGTTTCACCTTGTTTGCGAACTCTTTAAAATCAGAAATAAAGCATTGTGGCAACCATAATTGCTTATGGTGAAGGAATTGAGAATTTTTTTTGTTTGTGGGCCTGCTTCCCATTTCACTTGGGTCATTATCTGAGTCTCATATTTGGAAGGTTGTTGGAGAGAGGCAAAACTCATCACGGTTGTTGCTGTCACGTGAAGCTAGCTGGGAAGTGCTGGTGGACACAGGCACAGACACAGGCTGTGCATGGCTGGCCCAACATCTGGGTATCAGCTGAGCTTTGGAGATACCCAGTGTAATCTGTAGGATTATTGTCACTGTAACAGGAGGTAACCTGTATCAGAGGCTGATCTTTTACTTTTTTTTTTAAACCTCTTTTACTAGCATTAACTGTTGCTGGAACATTATGTGGCTACAATACAAGTATCCAGAGGAATAGCAGAATTTGAGATGACTTACATGTGTCCTTAGGTTGTAGAAATCTCCAGTTTAAAAACAAAAACAAACAAAAAAACTAAGTGACTGTTACTAGGTAAAGGAGCGGATGATCCACTATGGAGTAACGGGAGAGTCTGATAAGCTTTTTGGTTCGAGGAGTAAACTGCCTAGGACCCTTAGCTAGCATCTTTTGAGGGATCAGTTTGGCCTGGATGCCGTGTGGCTGCTTCAGAAAGGTGGTTTAGAAGTTGGAACCCAAGCAGTCTGTTGTTCAAAAACTGGTTATTACTTAGTGTAAAGCTTATACTTCCTCTCAAGGAGGAGAGAAGAGTGTTTGGAGTGAGAAGTATCAAGACGAACACTTCTGAGCATAATTACTTTAATTGTCAGCAGTGAAGCGATGGAAAGAGAATAGTTAAACTGCACTTCTGCAGCCTCCAAACACTTCCAGAGCCTCGCATGAGGTCTGGTAGCTGGCAATTGGTGCTGGCGCAGGCGAGGGGAGGGATCCCGCTCCTTGTTGGCGCATCATGTGCGCCCAGCCCACCCCCGAGTCGCTTTTTGCTCCCTCGGTTGTGCAGTGAACAGCTGAGGAGGGAATGGTCCACCGCCACGAGCAGCTGCCCAGGGAGAGAGGCTGTGGGAGCACGGCTTCGGTCCGCCCCGCTCATCGCGTCTGGTGAGGCAGGAGGCTGCTCCAGACGAGCAAATATCGGGAACCACACACTGTGAGAAGGAAGTTTCTTATTATTAGTGTAATTTAAAAATGCTGGGGACCATAACGATCACGGGTAAGGCAGTGTGGCGTTGCTAAAACGTAAGCACCTCTTTTATTTTTTTATTTTTTCTGCTTTTTTCTCTCTCTGCTGGATAGTGCCTGGCTTTACTGTGTGACTTTGTGCTGCAGCGGGTTTCTGGCTTGCTGGGGTGGGGCACGCTGTGTGGTGCATGCTGGAGCGCTCCTCGGGCTCTCACAACTACTGTGTGAACCGTGATAGGTTTCCCGGCAGCGGGGCAGGAGGTGACAACTCTGCCGTAAGTATTTAGTCCAAGTGAGAAGCATTTCACAGCGAAAGCTGCTGAACTTTTACAACTTTGTGTTACTTCAGTTGCGCGTTTGAAGTGGCACCTATAATGCAAGGTAAAGGTGCTTGCAACTCTTTTCTGAGGTATCAGAATATGATGTGGGGTCTGAAATTGAGCAGTAACGAAAAAGACAGGGACAGTTCTATCTTAATCTCTTGATTAAGGTGAAATTTTGCTGCGTTGGGCTATATCTCACAAGCTAAACCCAGTGCAATATAAGGATACGTTAGAAGTGGGCATCTTTTATCCGTTGTCAAATCATTTGCATTAGAGAAATGGAGCTTTACTCTAATTTATAATACTTATAATGAAGCAAAATCCAGAAGAGTAACGCTGTGGCATAGAGGTGAGTGGGTGTGTGTCTCAGTGATCTCAGCCTGGGATATCAGAGCTTGATGCTATATGCATAGGGCTCTGTACAGCTTAAGAAGGTACGGCGTGAGCCACTGAAGTGTGAGAGCTCACACCACAGACCAGCTGGGCTTCCTGAAAAGATTGCGCTGTTTGGAGGAGAGATACGTTAAAGGGGGGAGAAAGAATCTTACGCTGCTGCTTTTGCACAAACTTTTGTCTTTATCTGGAAGCAATGCAGCGCTACAACATTTAATTAAAAAAAAGCTTAGTTGCCTCAAAGGTAATCAATTTGCATCAGAACTTCCCTCGTAGTGATATCTTTAGGAATCTGCTCGGTCTTTTCTGCGCTGCGTGAATATTCGTTTGTTTGCTTTTATTCCGTTTGCTGGCACTGGCGAACTGCTTCAACAAATGGTGGGGGCTGTTCGTGCAGAGCGCTCTGCTGTTACAATACCCTCCTGACAACAAAGCCTGCAGAAGTCCAGCGCCGTTTGGAGCTGACCCTGGGGAGGACTGTACGTGATTTGAATCAGTTAGTAGGGGAGGAGGTATCCCACTGCTGTTTACAATGAGGTTTTCATTAAACTCGATGTTTAATGAGCTTATCACATGCTGAGTCTTTTTCCTCAAGGGTTCTCTATTTTTTATTTCCCTTTATTGTTAGTATTTAAAGGTTAAACTGTTCTTCTAAAGCAATGTCTTTGTAGGGTGGCACACTTTAATCATCTGAGGTTTTCCTTATTTAATAATTCTTGTAGAAACTTGAATTTTCACTGCATCACCACTGCTTCTGTTGTGTATTTTGCAAAATCTGCATCCAGCTCATTGTACGTGTTATTGTTCTTCGAAGGGACAAAGTGCATTTCCTTCTTGGTATGCGGGAGTGTATTAAGCTATCATTTGTCTCATTAGTGTAGCTACAACAGTATCTCCTTTGTTTGTGTGTGATGGTAATTATCCTTTATGCAGACGCTTTGAACAGCAACAATAACAACTTTTAAAAAATCCACCTTCCGATTTGTTTCCCATTGTGCATTTTCATTAGGAGCTCTCAAAGATGTCGCAGCGACCACTAAGCCGTGTTGCTTATCCCTTCCTTGCTCCTAGCAGAGCAGATACTTTTCTCAAATCCCCAACTGCTAGTGGTGCATCTGTCTTGGGTTTAGTGAATACATTCTATTTTAAAAAGCAAAACAAAGTCACAGAACATGAGATGTGGACGGCATGGACAACCATGAAATCTCATAAATATTTGCAGCATGCCGGTTTGGTTCACAGGCAGAACAGCTGGACTGGTTGGAGAGTAGTTTATTGTTGTGAGTGCATTTAATGAAAAAGCTTTAAATACAGTAACTGTATATCCAAGCCACAGTTAATGACCTTCCTGTTGAAAAAGAAAACAATTTCAGAAGATCTACACTGCTGTCTTCTTGAGCTTTTGTGCTGCTTTTTTTTTCTTTTGAAACACTGAAATGAAAGAAGAAATATCTTAAAATCTCGAATGAATGAAACATACAATGTCCCATGCTGGAATGTGAGAAGCTGTGCTCTGGGTTGGAGCAGACAAGTACAGCTAAAGCATAAACTTCTGAAAATAAACGGGTTGCAAGAAAAGTTATGTAGCATCACAGCGGAAATGCTTTCTTTTAAGTTTATTTCATATGAGATTATGGGGATGCTGGTTTTGCTTTCTTAAGGAGCCCTTAGCCATGAAAAATTGCAACTATTTTTCAACTTTTTCCTTTTTTTTTTTTTAAAGTACGTGAGGTCTTAAGACTTAACTATTCAGTTGCCTCTCAAGTACCACCGAACTGAAGGCCAAACTTAATGAGGCTCCCTGTTGTTAATGCTTTGGCAGAAGAACATGATTAGAAAGTGCATGTACGCACTCTGAAGTTTGTTATGCAAAAATCTTAACGTCCTCTCGTAGTATTTAATTATTCTAAAGGAAACCTTTCCCCACAGTTAACACTATGAGTCAGTCCATAGAAATAATGGTGGGAATAGGACAGGGAGGGAAGAAGCCTGCGCTTTCCATGAAATAAAAATTTTATGTTTCTACTTCAACATATAATATTGTGAATAGTAAGGAAAGGAAGCAAGAATTCGAAATAAATTGTGAAGAAGCAGCACCACTACAGATGAACCATGACAGTGAAGCCCCCAGGTTTGTTAGAAAGGCAGCACCTGGACGTATTTCTGCTTCGTGCTGTTATTGCAGAGTGGGTGGGGGGTTTGTTTCATTTACTGAACGCGACCTCCTGCAACGTGAGGTCAGAGGAATCAAGAGTTGAGGAATAGTGTCCAATTCCTGCACTCTGCAATGAAAGCCCAAAAGCACAGCTTATTTATTTTCATTGCTTAAGTATTCAGTTTCGCTAATAATTCCCAATAGGTTCTTTGTTCTAAATGAATCTATTTAGGTCAGGTTTTCTGCAGATGTCATTTCAAACTGCATTTTGTTGGGTTTGCTTTATTTTAAACTGCTTACTCTCTGTTTGGATCAGTTGTTGGCCTTGCTTGACTTGGTCTTCAACTGTTTCTGCTAATAATTGCATCATTAAGGAAAAATGCATTTAATGAAGGAAAGCTTGGTATTAAGCTCAGTTCAAATTCTTCTTTAGACTGTGTTCTCCTGCATCCCCATCATGTGAGTTCTAGAGCACTAGGTGTTCTGCATGTGTCGTGTTTGTGGCAAATCTCAATACAGCACTGGAAAGTGATTCTGAAATCATCCTTCAGTTTTCATTCAAGTTTGATCAAGCCCACCAAGAGTGTGTGTGTGACTACGAGAAGGATCTGGCCTGAATACTTAGACACTGCATAAATGAAAACAAAACAGCAACAACAGAAGTCCTCTGGAGTCTTTCAGTGGTCAGTTGGGTTGGAAACACAGGGCCCAGGGTGTGTGTGACATCCATCTGATAGACTTAGAATGCAGGGAATTTATGGAAAAAGTCCAGCACAGTGCTTCAAATCCTTAGGGGGAAAAGTCAACCAGCTCCAGATGTTGACATGGTTGACTGTGAGCACTCCAAGAGCTGTGAGTTTAACTCTTGCAGTCGATGCTTTTTTTCCTGCTGGCAGCTGCCAGCAAAAGAGCCTTCTTACCTCTGGAGACAGAGGAGATGGTGGGAGCAGCTAAATCCAACTGTCGTGGTGGCTCTCTTCCTGCTGAAGGAGAAGTGCTGTTCATTAATTTAATTTTTAATAGAATGAGGTAAGAATTGGTTTGACAAAATTATTTTTCCAGCATCTTATCAATATACTTCTGATAAAATGCAAATAAATTCTTACTGTGGACTAAGCTATCTAAAGAAGCTTTTTTTAAAAAAAAAATAATAATCAAGCTCCTCTCATTAGCCAAGAAATATCCTGTTTCTTTCAGGAAGAAGGAGACCACCTGCAGTGGTTAAAACACAAACAGCACCCTGATTGCATCTTAAAATGTTTGAGAGTTTCACTGGTACGTAAGCAGTTAAAATGGAATTTCAGCTTTAGTCCTTAGCCAGGGTGGGTTTAAACAGTGAAGTGGATCAATGTTGCGCTACGACCTATGACTTTTATCACTGCCTCTGGCTGTAGCTCTGTTTCCCCCCTGGTTCAGTCCGTAGCTGGTGGAGTGCAGCCTTACCCCAGGGCAGACCAACAGAAACTGTTCAGAAGTGTTTCATGTTTTGATGAGGATCTCTTGTGTTCACAAAGGATGCTTTCAAATCCTCTGAGTTCATTCACAAAGCGCTGGCTGCCTCGCCAAAGAACCTGTGGCGGTGACTGCTGCAGTGCTCCAAACAGTACCTTGTTGCAGATAGCCTGCAAAGCCATTGCAGTGTGGTTGCTTGTTGCTTGCTTTGCATTCAGAAGTGCACTAACAATATTTGAGCACCAAGAATGTCATTAATAAAAAATGTCAGTAAAGAATCCGGCTGCTGAACAGCAAGATCAGCGTGCATGGTTGGCTTCTCAGCTCTTCAGTTTAACATGTGCCCATTGGGTAGAAAAACACTGTTTGGGTGTTACCTCAGAGAGGTGTGGCATGGTTGTGAGTCAGCTGGTGGCACTGGGTGGTTGTCCTGCCGCATCGCCCTGACCAGCGCTGGGGATGGGCACCTAGAGCAGCTTGGTGTGGTGGTTTACATGGGAAGGAGCAGAGGAAAGCAGGAAAACAGGACTGAGAACAAGGGCAGAGGGTCACCCTGCGGCTGGCAGCTGAGCTCTGCAGTGCTGAGGGGAAAAATGCCTACCACGTGTGCAGTGAGGGAGTGATGCTTGAGTGATGTGTGGAGCAGAGCTGCAGCTAGTCTGACTGGCGTTAAAAATGTGTTGTGTCACTCTTGTAAAGTTGTCTTTATCTTTTGTAGTTTCCTTAATGAAATACTGCAAGGCAGCGTGTTTTCTGGCCTTGTGAGGGTGGTCTCGATGCTGTTAACATGCTTTAACAACTCCTAAAAGCTTATCCCCATGCCTCTGAACTTGTGTTACCTTTATTTTCTGATTCCATTTGCTGTCTTACTATATATTCATTGGACCTACTGGTTTTGTAACAGTTCTCCAGCTCTTTTCACCTGCAATGCATTTTCACAGTTACCAAGTCTTTGTATTAGTGTTATGAACGCATCGTTTTACAAATAGAATGAGCAAAAATCCCATGAATGCTTTTTGTGAGTACGGAGAGATGCCTTTATCAACTACACTTATGCCTTATCTCTCACTTCAGAAATAAATACCTCATTCATTTGTTTTCTATATCATTCTTCTATTATATAAATCCTGTTTACCCAAAACTATTCTTAACTCCTAAAAACAAGTTTAAGAAAAGAAGGGTGGAAAAAGAAATGTCAACTCTACTGCAACTACAAACTTAATCTTTTTTTAAACCCCTTTTCTCTTTTCTTTCTCTCCAAAATGGCAAGCATGCCTTCCCAAGGGCTGCACGCAAGAGGAAAGGAGAGCACTCACGAAGATATCTCTACCTGCTCAGCGGTTGCCCGCAAGGGTCCACAGTGCCTTTTCTCCTCTCTTCTACCCCCACTGCCTTTCTGCTTCTGCTCTTTCCTGCACAGAGCCAGCATCCCCAGCTGGCTCACAGCACCGTTTTTTGCTCCACCTTTATCTGAGTCATGTCAGATGGAGACAGGGCATCCCCTGGTGAGGCCACACCTCAAGTACTGTGTCCAGTTTTGGGCCCCTCACTGCAAGAAAGACATGGAGGCTCTGGAGCGTGTTCAGAGGAGGGCGACGAAGCTGTGAGGGGTCTGGAGCACAGGCCTTATGAGGAGCGGCTGAGGGAGCTGGGATTGTTCAGTCTGGAGAAGAGGAGGCTCAGGGGAGACCTTACCCTTCTCTGTAACTACCTGAAGGGAGGTTGTAGTGAGCTGGGGGTCAGCCTCTTTTCTCTTGTAACTAGTGACAGGACGAGGGGGAATGGCTTCAAGTTGCACCAGGGGAGATTTAGGCTGGGCATTCAGAAATTCTACTTTTCTGAAAGAGTGGTCAGGCGCTGGAACGGGCTGCCCAGGGAGGTGGTAGAGTCACCGTCCCTGGAGGTGTTCAAGAAACATTTAGGTATAGTGTTGAGAGACATGGTTTAGTGGGGTTATTGGTGGTAGGTGGATGGTTGGGCTGGATGATCTTATAGGTCTTTTCCAACCTAGCTAGTTCTATGATTCTATATTTGAAAGTAAGCAAGCATGCTGGCAGCAGTGCAGGTCTGAGGATGAACAGGAGGGAGGCTTCGTTGATCTTGTTTACGTGAGAGGGGTTAGGATGCTTGGCTCAGGAGCAAATCTGTGTTTGACATTAAATGATAGGTGTTTAATTTCATAGCTGGTTTACTCTGGAGGAAAAACAAACAAAAACTTATAGCGTAGACAAAGGGAAGAAATATCACCTTCTCCACCTGGGGAAAAAAGGAGAGGAGTTAATACTGCCAAAAATGTTGTTGTATTGAAAACAGCAGTACTTACAAGCTTTGTTGTCATAGATACTGATATGTATAAACAAGTACACGGTTATCTCTATAATGTGTATCTATTTATATATGCATATAGAGAGTGTATTAGAGATCTAATCTACACGTTACTAAATAATTTAAAATGTGGTATGTACCCTAGTGTTTGAAGAGATACCAATGACTTTGTGAATTCCCACTGAACCATGATAAGTTTCCTGTTCAAGTTATGTCGTTTGACGGCAAGGAGAATGCATTTTTTTTTTTTTTCCTGGACCAAAGAATAAATGAACATGGATACAAAAGCAGTTCCTTGGCTTTATCCTTAGGTAGTATCAGTGTACAACTACGTATGTTTGATTCATAACCTGACTCAGATGTGGATGACTCAATTTGGACATTTCTGTCATTGTTTGAAAAGTTCAGGGATCTAGGCTGTTATCAAAGGGTCACACTTCTAAGTGAATCAGAATTAACTATTCAAGCAAGTAGCTTTAAACTGTTAGATAAGGAGAAAAGTAAACAGCTTTGCTTGTGTCATTTGGGAAGCAACAACCAGTAGGCTACAGATACTGAATGTAAACATAATTTGTCCTCAGCACAGCTGTTAGAAGCCTATAGTCTTTGTTTTTCTTATTTAGTTGTTTCAGCCCTGCCTAAGGTATGTTGTCCCTGCTCTTATAAAGATGCAGTCCTTTCTAAAGGGGACATATGCAAGCAGTGCTGAGGAGGCATTTAGGCTGGAAGTGACCTCTGGAGCTCAGTGGTCCAGCCCTTGGGCAAAGGAAGGCTCACTGCAGTTGGATCCAACATACAGATGGATAGAATAAATACTAAATCAATTTTTGGGAATGCAGTGATGTATGTGCTTTTGAAATCTGTCTCCTGCATGCCCTTGTGCATCGAAGTAGCACCTGTAAAGCTTAAAGAAGGGGACAATGCCTTCTTCTGAGATGTTGCCATTTAACATTGGGGTTTTTTTTAATTTTTTTTTTTGTTGGTCACCTCACCATTCCAGCAAGAAGAGCACACTGCCTCATACGTGCCCTTTCACTTGCACCTGTTACACAAAATCAAGTGTCAAGAACAATATTAAATTGGAATCCTGGCAGGATCAAAGACTGAGAATCTTTTGGTGTCTTGAATGTGCCATGGACTTCATCTTCGTGTGCTGCTCTGTTCATCACACAATTGTTATTAAAATTCTGACTCTAACAGCAGAAGTTCAGTGCTCATTTTTTTGTGTGTTTCAATGGTGTAAGTGTCCTTGTTCCTCTCCAAAATTCCTTGGGGAAAAAAGCGTTGAACTTGGATTTAGGATTATTATAACAGTTTGTTAAGTAACACTGTTTCACATATTATTGTTTGGGGGCATGGGGAACTTGCAGTTTTGTGCTCTAAGCTGGCTGTGTGCTAGCTTCCTAACTGCCACATTTCAGGGGGATTAATTTGTATACCACTCTGTGAGTTCTGTCAGCTCATGGCTAGGAGGAGTGATAACACGTAAATTGTCCCAGCAAGATTGAGAGGGTGGCTGCTGATATACTGAAGGAAAAACTCAAACGGTGCTCAAGAAAGAGGCAATGCAAACACAGGCGTGTGAGGACTGGAGGGTAGGATTTTACCTGCTTGCGTAGTAACAACTTCATTAATTTCAAGCAGTGCTGAATTGCTGCAGATGATGTTTGTGTCTGGCAATGGTGATGTGATACATGGGACTGTTGCAGGATTTATGATCTTTAAAACAAATATGTTGTAATGCAACTGTCCTGGGGTTTACAAGTTTTCAAAAAAAATAGGAAATTTCTCATGGGTATTTTCACATTTAACTGTTCTTTTGGGACAGAACTGCAAAATGAGCTTTTCTTTACTTGTTGTCAATTTAAGTCAGCACTTCACCCCTCCCACTCCCCAAGGTTTCCTTCTGCAGGGAGAAGATTTTGAGCTTTACTTTAGAAATAATTATGTATGTAATTCTTTACATTCTTTGAGTAATAATTGGGTAGAAATGAAATGTTTGTCTCATAAGTTTGCCTTACGGTCCAAAAGAAGAAAAATGTTGCAGAAGAGAAGAAAATAATGAGTTTTAAAGGTGCAATTGCATATAAACTTTGAAAGGATATATACAATGAAATGAGAGGGATTAAAGTAATCTTTGATCAGAAAAACTAGTTCTAAAAATTTTAACTGTAGCACGTAGAGGCACACAGATAATAGAATGTTTATGTTTAGGAAAGCTATATGTATGTGTATATATATGTAAAGGTATAATACAATAATAAATCAAGAAGGAAAATATTTTGTTTTTTGACAGTTGAACAAACAGAATCTTCCAGTATAACTCTGAAGGAAGGCGACACCCAAACTATGGAGACAAGTCCATCTGACTCAAGCACTAAGGATGGTGTAGCTGCTGAGAAGGAGGATGCTCATGTAGATAAACAGTTGCCATCTTTGGAAGAAGATGCAGAAGATGCTGAACATGCATCTGAGCCACAGTCTTATGATCTGGGCTTTAAAAAGGTTTTTAAATTTGTTGGATTCAGATTCACAGTAAAGAAGGAGAAAACAGGAAAATCAGAACCAGTTCAACTGCTTACTGTAAAAAAAGAAACACAAGTCACTGAAGGAGCTGATGATCAAAAAGAAGTCAGCTCAGAAGAAACAGTGATGCCTGAAGATGCACCACCCTCTGCAGAAGACAGCACCAAAGATGCACTGAAGAATGGAAAAACAGAAGATGATTCTCCTAAAACACCGGAAGCAAATGAGATTTGTTCTCAGTCATCTGCTTCAGCCACTGATACTGCTTCACCACTAAGAAAATTTTTTTCTCAGGGATGGACTGGATTTAGAAAAAAGAAGAGTTTTAGGAAGCCCAAAGAAGATGAACAACAGTCTCCTACGAAAGAAGAGCAAGCAAAAGAGGGGGCAACGTTAACGACTGAAACCAGCGAAAAGGAGAAATCAGAGCCTGAGAAGCAAGTTGAAGAGAAGAATGTGACAGCGGTAACCATTGAAACACATGAGAAGGAGCAAACTGAAGATGAAAAGCAGGAGTCAAAGACTGCAACAATCATAGGATCTGATGCGAGTGAGGAGGAAGAGGTAACTGAGCGTGATGAGCAAGATGTGGCAGCAGCAGTTGCTACAGCAGGTGCAAAGGAGGAAAAAGCTGAAGGTCAAGAAAGTAAATTGGTGGAAGTCTCAGAAGATCTTGGTAAAAAGGAAGAAAAAAACAAAGAAGGAGAGAAAGAAAGTGAGGTGAAAGAGAAACCACTAACAACAAAGTCAGTGATGCCTGTAATCACAGCAGGTGTGAATGGAGAATTGAAAGTGTCCTCAGAAGTCCTACCTGTAGGAAAAGATCTGGAGTCAATGGAAAAATGTGAAGTAAATGAGGGAACTGAAATACCCTCTGAAGAGAAACTTGGAATCGGATCCTTATTGGCAACTGAAATTTCTAGTGAAGAGTTTAAAAAATCTGAAGGAATAGAAGGAAGTAAACCTGTTGTACTAGAGAAAGAAACGTTTGATGAAAAAACAGAAGCAGCAGAATTGGAAACTTCACCCACAACAGAAGTTGTCACTGAAAAATTAGAAACACAAGGAGAAGCTCAGGATGGAATCACAGAGAAGGCGGCAAGCAGAGAAGATGAGGCAAAACTGGCTCTGGATGCTGCTGGACTGAAGTCCTTTCCTACTTCTGAACAGTCATTTGACACAGAGGATGATCAACAGATGGTAAAACCCACTGATGAAGGTCTGCAAGGCAAAATTGGCACTGACAGTATCAAACCAGATGAAATAACCACAGAAATAACTCCTGAGGAAGCGACTGGAAAGAGACCTCCAGAAGGTATCACAAGTGAAGCTGAGCTGCTCTCTTCTCAAGAAAAAACTAAATTACAAGGCAGCCCTTTAAAGAAACTCTTTACAGGTACTGGCTTAAAAAAACTGTCTGGAAAGAAGCATAAAGGCAAAAGAGAAGAATCTAAGTTAGGGGAACAAGGAGAACTAACTCAACACTTATCAGATTCCCCAGATAGCCCAGAGGAACAAAAGGCAGAGAGTTCTGCTTCTTCTCCTGAGGAGCTGAATGAAATTCCTTCTTTGGAAAAATCTGCAGATGGAACGCAAGTCTCAGAAAATGAAGATGCTGCAGTTTCAGATGTGGAGAGAAAAAGAGAAAGCGTTACACCCTGGGCATCATTTAAAAAGATGGTGACTCCCAAGAAACGTGTAAGAAGACCTTCTGAAAGTGATAAAGAAGAAGAAGTTGATAAGACAAAGAGTATTGCAACGTCAGCAACTGAAAACGCAGCTGAAGAAAGTCAGGTAGAGTTGAAAGAAAATGGAATGGACCAGAAACCAGAGAAAGTCACAGAAGAGCCGAAAAGAAAGGTTGACACCTCTGTGTCTTGGGAAGCTTTTATATGTGTAGGTTCTTCAAAGAAAAGAGCCAGGAAATCATCATCGTCTGATGAAGAATCTGAACACAAGCTTGGCCAGGAAAGCCAAAAAATAGAAGAATCTGGACAGAGCAAAGAAACAGCAACAGATGCAATACTTACTAGCTCTCAGGAGAGTGATCAAGGACAAGGGAATTCCTCTCCAGAACAAGCTGGAAGCCCATCTGAAGGTGAAGGGATTTCAACATGGGAATCATTTAAAAGGTTAGTCACTCCAAGAAGAAAATCCAAAACGAGAATGGAAGAGAGAACCGAAGACGCTGTCACAGGTTCTAGCCTGGAGCATTCAACATCAGATGGTGAGCCTGGAAAAGATGAATCATGGGTTTCGTTTAGAAAACTTATGCCTGGCCGTAGGAAGAAAAAGTCAGATGGGAAGCCAGAACCAACTCATCTTAAGCAAACAAGAGAAGACGTGGCAGAAACAGCCGAAGAAGATTCGGATATTCCAGCTGTTGTTCCTTTGTCTGAATATGAAGCAGCAGAGCAAGAGAAAATTGAAGCCCAGCAAGTGAAAGATGCTGAAGCATTGAAAGAACGAAGCTCAGAGGAAGAAAGAGTTGAAAAATCAGAAGACTCGCTATGTGTTAAGCAAGCCAGTGAAGGGCTAGTGCATGCAGTTACTGTTACTGTTGTGGAAGGGGAAAGAGCTGTTACCAGCATTGAAGAAAGGTCACCGTCATGGATATCTGCTGCTCTAACAGAGTGCATTGAGCAGGAAGAAGAGGAAGAGAAAGAAACTGAGAAAGCACTTGAATCAGAAGTTGTAGAAGAAGCGGTGGTAGTTGCTAAGACAATGCCAGAGGTGAGAAAGGATGCAAGTGATGATACCACAGCAAGTGAGCTAGAATTAACCTCAGAGGCAGTGACTGCTCTAGAGGAGACAGCAGAAGCTTCCTGTGCTGAAGAAACAATGGAAGCGTCCTTTGCTGAAGAGACAACTGAGATGGTTTCTGCTGTTTCACAGTTGTTAGAAACCCCAGATACTACAGAGGAAGTTACACCTGTACAAGAAGTAGAGGCCACTGAACAAAATCTGAAAGAATTAGACAAACAGACACAAAAAGTTCTTCATGAAGTTGCTGAAAGAGTGAAGTCTTCAGATGTAGCACAGCTGGATTCTGAAAGAACCATGACAGCAACTGTAATTACAACAGAGCAAGAAATTGAGTTGGAAGTGAAATATGATGCTAAAGATGGGAAAACTGTAGGTCAGGAAACAATTTTGCTTGAACAGTCCTTGAGGAAAGGAGAACACCTGGAAGATGATGTCCAGCCCCTGGAAGGTGTGGAGAGTGTGCAGGGTGAAACTAGAACTGAAGAGAGCGTACACGAAGGTTCAGAGAGAAGTGAAATGTCTGCTGCAGTGAAAGAAAGCACAGAAAGATGTGAAAAGATGGATGCATTGAGAGATGAAGGCCAGTGGCAGACGTGTGAAGAAGCAGTTGTAGAAGACCATCAAGAAATAGCTGAAGTGCAGAGGACAGCAGAAGAACCTTCATCACAAGACAGTGAAGCAGTCACTCCCAAGGAAGAGCAATTAGCAAAGCAGGAGCCTTCAGAACAAGAGAAACTGCCCCAAACAGACTTGACAGTAGATGAGAGGAGAGACGACCATATTCCAGAAGCGCAGGCTGCTGTAAGTATTACATAAAACACAAATGTTGATCTGCCAGGAGGAAAAAAAAAAAGTTAGATATTACACCTGATTTAGAACCGGGTTGTGGCAATATTCCTATCCAAGACCTTTGTTGTGCAGCAATTGAAGTTTGTTGTCAGTGAGATGGATACACAGAGGTCCAGAAGCAGCAGCTGCAGATACTTGTGTTGCAGAGTGTGGTGGATGTAATTCCTACAAAAAGGGGATGGGTGATGTTGTGCATGGATCAGAAGGTGCTGAAAACAATTGTCTTTGGCACACAGCACATTGTGACTGAAGATGTTATACAAAAACATATAGTACAGCTGTGATCCATATGATACTGTACATGGCAGCTGGTATCTTCAGTCGTAGGTATAGACAGTAGTAGCAGAGGCACTTCTGCAAAGAGAGGAAAAGAAATCGCATCACTATCTCAGTGTCATGCAGGAGTTACTGTGACTGATTTCTTTCTACCTTCTACCACCATCTTTCTGGCTTAATCTCTGTTTCAAACGTGTCAGCTGTCCATTGTTTCCTGGACCATATTCTGACACACTGGACGTGCTGGGATCTTGGTGGCCCACTAAAGTCTGTGTCATCAACTCACGCCCTTCCCATAACCCTCCTCCCCTCCCAGTCTTATATTCTGGTGTTCTTCCATCCAGACTGTTCTCAGTCTTCCCCTGCTCGCACCCCTATTTATAGGTCTGTTACTGTTCTCCACAGGTGCAGAGCAAGATCGAAGATGAAACCTCTGCATTAGGATTTGCAGATGAAGAGCCTGCAGAACTTGAAGGACAGGGTGAAACTCTCCCCGTAGGACCGGTGTTGACTAAAGCAGTTGTCACAGAGGTCCCTGTGAGTCCTGAGAGTCAAGACGAAATTCCTGAGGTAGACTCACAAGAGCAAACTTGTATCGAAGCAGTTCCTAGCGAGGCACCTGTCCAGAGAGAGGAAGATGACGCTGTGCTCCTTGGAATAAAAAGCACAGAAGACATTGCTGCTGAGGTCCCAATGCACAGTGAGGTAGAAGCCTCAGTGCTTACATCAGAGTCAACTGGCTCAGAAGCAGCTGAAGCTGCTGAGCAGAGCGTGAGGGATGGGGATGGCAAGCAGATTACAGCAAAAGATCCTGTCCTCATCCTAGAGCCAGAACACATAGAAGAAACAACTGAAACCCTTTCCCAGAGTGATGAAGTCAAAGGTGGCGAAATAAAAGATTCCATGCTCAAAACTGAAACACACTCACTGGCTGATAGTGCTCTCACCGAGCACCCTCCCAAGATTGAAGAAGGCAGCGAATCTGCTTTAGCATCAGCGTGCCTAGATGTCACTGAAAATGAAAGCACCATCTGCATTGACATAAGTCCTAAGACAAGTGAAACGCAGAGCAGCTTAGCTGAAGAAAGGACCGCAGAAACAAAACAAGAACTTGCAGAAACCTCAAACTGTCAAGACTCTCAGAAAGAAGAAAACATAAATGGGCAGTTGATGGAAACAGTCAAAGAAGAATTTGAATCTGGAAAACAGGAAGCTGTGAGGGATGATGAATGTTGTTCAACAGCTGTCCAGCAAGAGGTTGTCTCTGTGCAAGAGGAAGGCCGTGACTCTGCCTCCCCACCAGCTGAAAGCTCGGAGGCTCTGGAAGTGCCTGTGTCTGCAGCAGCTGCAGCAGCTGAAGAGCATGTTGTAGCAGAAGCTGCCACTCCCACATGCACAGTAGACCCCTTGGCATCCACACCAGAACAAATGGCTTCCTATGAGGTCCCAGCTTCTACCACTGACTATTCAGGCTGTGAGACTGCAGAGCCTGGTATTGCAGAAGCACCCCAGCCTCAGGTAACTCATGCTTATGTTAATGGAATATCAGAGAAGCAAGAGAGTTTTGAGAGTATGAATCACCCCGAACAAAACGCTGCTCCTTTAAGTGACGGTCTCACTCTCTCCCACGCAGAATTTGTGACGGATGTTGTTCCATCTGGGACTATAGAGTCCCAGAGTACAAAAATCGTATTGAACGTCATCCAGACGGCTGTTACCAAACTTACAGAAACAGAAGAGGCAGCTGCCTTAGAGTCGGAGCAGCACAGTAACTCCAGAGGGAAAAGCCCATCAGACACCATTTTACCTGAACTTTTGGAAAGTACACAGGTAGATTACCAACTCCCAGTAAAAGAAGAAGAGGTATCAAGTAAAGAGCAAGAGCTCCAGCAGTCCCGACTAAACAAACGTGCTGCATTAACAGAGTCTGCAGAAATTCATGCAAGTGTAGAAAAAGCAAAAGACATGCTATTAACTTCTGAGGTGCTGGAGGATGGACAAAGGCAGAATTCTGACTTTGTGACTACTCCTGAAGGCATTTCAAGGGAAAGTGTGAGAGTTCAGAACTCAGCATTAGAACTAAGTACTTCAGAAGGCTCAACCAAAGACCTCCTAGACATGCACCCAGCAAAACTGAAGGAAAAGGAGATTGGGAAGGTTGTGGAAATCTCAGACCAACATATAGGTAGGCAAACATGTGGAGAAAGGGAGGAAGACGGTCACCCACCAGTGGAAGATGGGAAAACACAAACATGGCAGGACGATGGTTACCAAGAAGACACAGCTTGTGATAGTCCACAAAGTCAAAATTCATTGGCTCCTGAGGCTCTGAATGTAAGTAGTATTTTTAGCCAGCAATTTCTCACTCTTCACAAAGTAGATGTGGGGATTTCTGCAACTGCTGTCTCTTTCCCCCCCCCCCGGTTCCAGCAAAGACAGCTGCTCCCCACTTTAACAAACAGGTCATGAGCATGATTCCACGCTGACAGAGCGTTTTTAAAAATCCTAAAGGAGGTTTATGTTGCCTTCCACAGTAAACTTGAAATGCTTCCTTCCCAAAGCTCTTTGCACCTCAGTGAAATCTGAACCAGAAAAGGTGTCAGTTATAGTCTCTACCTCAGATATTTAGTGTGCTTGCTTAACTAAGCCACGTGTCTGTCTTCAAATCCATTTCTAAAACTGCTTGAGAAAGATACTGAGGTGCTCTTGAGATAAACTGTCATTAATAAAGCTTTTTTTTACTGTTTTTTCTCTTTCAGATGTGCTAAGGATCCATGTGGCATTTGAGAGATACCAGTGCTAGAGAACAACTGACAATCCTGCGAGAGAACCAGGAGCTTAATTCACTACCCTTTATTCTTGGATGTTAACACCTGCTCTTTTGAAGACTTCACCTTTTTGTCATTAAAAACCAATGCCTTTAATACTGGGTATATCCACACGTGTGTCCCATTCAAAGGTCATTTGCCTCTGCTGAAAATGTCCCATTTAGACTGGAGATGCACATCAGAGTGAATGGACAGACCACTAAAATTTGTGCCAGAGTTGTTACCGTCCCCCACTTAACGTGTCCGTCCTGTCTGTCTCATCTTCTTGAATTCTTCATTCATCCCTAAATCCCCTACCTCCTTTCTGCGGTCTCCCTTACTCCCAGCATCTTCCGTAGCTGCCTTGATTTGACCAGCAAGTGGCCACAGCTGCTGCTCAACTTCTGTGCTGAAGGGGCAGAGGAGAGCTGACTGAAGAGAACTTACGAGACTTCTGGCTGATAGAAGATGCGGCTGTCAAACAGCGGGAACTGGATCACGCACAGATTCTTGAGCAAGATGCTCAAGATTGCTGCCTTTCGGTCCCATTCAGGTATCTCTATCTGTCCTTTGGTTGTGTTTGCGCAGGCCTGATCTAGTCAGAAATTATTTCTACAGTGTAGCTTGAAAGGAGGTTGAGAATACTCTTTTTCTGTTGTTCAAGACTTCAGGTTTTGAGACTGGACTGTAATGTGTTGAGTATTTATATGTATGTCTTAATCCCAGTTCTGATTTTAATGTAGAGCTCTGATACTTTGTACTGTTTAGGCGTGCCCTTAAAGGAATTTTGTAGAGTGGCCTGGAGAGGAAATTGATACTGGTGGAGTGGAATTCAATAACACGTAGTTTCCTATTTATTGTTCCAGGTTTATCCCCCTGTAAAATCTCTCCAAAACTTGGCTGTCATGCTTTGAATATTTATATGTAAATCCTAAGCCCAGTTCTGATTTTAATGTAGAATTATGATATTTCTGAAGACAAAAGGAGAGCCCTGACCTGTGTCATATCCAACTACACTGACCAACGTCCCTTCAACTTGCAATCCTCTCAGGTTTCTGAGAACACTTTAGACTTACCCTTTCCCTGCTGTCTTGCTCATACAGCAACCCCAGGTGTACCACAACCCAAAATCACACCCTGCTTTTTCCAGAGTCTGCTCAGTCCTGATCACAGCCCCGTCCATCCCCAGGACTTCACCTCCACTCATGTCATCTAATATCCATGCTGCACACAAGTATCTTCCTTTCCCAACCCATGCCTGAACCTCTTTCCCATCACAGCACTTCCCATTTCCTGAGATCCCTGCTGCTCTTATCAGTTCCTCATCTTCCCTGAGAGGGGAGTAGGAAGGAGGGTAAGGGCTTTGTAATGAATTCTGCCTTGGCTTGCAAAAGACAGAAGAAAAGTTTGGAACGCTGAGTTCCTAAAAACCTTCACCTGAGGTGGGTTGGACTGAGAACAGCTGCAGTCTGGGGTGAGCAGGGTGATCTAAAGATGGAAAGAAGCCTCCCTGGGATGTCTGTCCCCAACAGGAGTAGGTCCTTCCTTTTGTGGTTTACATTAGAATCAAACGTGGCGTACAAGTCAATCCTTTCAGCTCTGATTTCTAAAGTGAAGGTTACGGATGGCACTTTGTGAAACTGATGCCACCAAGTGAACAGTAGCTCACTATCCTACCTGTATAGTAATTTATTTTAAAGTCAACTCTTAGTGTACAAACGCTCTTGTTACAGCAGGTGCTCGCCTCTCCTCGAGGCTGCACATACAGCAAGCAATGTGACTGATTGCACTGGTGTGATTGCACCATCTGGTGCTGCCCTGCGTGGAAGCATCAAGAGATTTTTTTCCTTACCTCAGAGCAAATTATATAAATATTTAAAGCCGAACAATGTGGCTTCAAACAACCCAGTCTGTCTTTGTCCACTGTTAGTGGCAGCTTTTCCCCCTAGCTTTGGGCAACTCCAACAATCTCTGTTGGTTCCACAGGTTTAAATTGGCTTGCAAGTTAATCATGCTCTTAATAACACCTCACTAGTGCAAACTTGGCTGAAATTGTACAGATTGTATACCTATGTACGTTAAGCCATATTGCAATAAATGCAGCAGGTAAAATGAAATAACAATAGCATGACCTGTGTAATCCTGACTCTTACGTTTGTAGCTCCAAAGCTGTTAATAATATGTAAAGTTAATTCTCGTCTGAACCTCATTTAAATAAAGCTAGCTTTATCACAATGTAAATTGTCTGTTGGTAGTAATTGGACAGGCAAGTGCTTAAACTTGCTCATTTTCTCCATTAATCCAGGGCCTAGGTAAGCAATGCAACAAACATAACTGTACAACAAATACAAAAGCTTCTTGTAACTGACAGCTAAAAAAATATCGCGCCTGAAGCCACGCTAACGGTGCAGGGAGCATGGCTCCACCTAACGATACTACTTTGTTCCGGTGTATTGCTTTGGTCTCTGAAACTCTCATTTGATACTGTGACTTCTGGCTTGTGCTTAAAAGCTTGAAGCTTTCTCAAATCTAATGTATTGGGTTACCAAATCTGATTTTTGTTTTTAAGGTAGATTTTCATTAATTAAATAAAATGCAACTAAAATTTGTTCTAATGTGTGTTACGTGTGTTTTTTTTTCCAGCTTAATCTCTTTTTGCTTAATCTTCAGGGAGTTCCATTTGCTCCTGACAGTTCATTTGTTGTTGGCTGATGTTCAGCTTTTGATGTGAATTAAAGGAGCTAACTGCAGAATTAAATTGTTATTTGGGTGTAAGTTTCTGTAAAACGTGCATGAATTGGTAAGATAGTTTAGAAAACTGAAGAAAAAAGCTCTGAAAACTGTCGCCTATCTTGAATCTAACAGTGAGCTAGGAAGAAAAGTTAGTGAGTCGTGTACCTTGTATAGGCTCATACTTGAACTCGTTTTGTGCAAGTCACGTTTGTGTTCTTGTCTCAGCTATGAAGCAAGATGCTAAATCCATTATCGGTAAATACCTGCACTGGTCTCAGGAAATGCAGGTGCTGAAGCAGTCACTGCAGGACGCTGTTCCCTCCTTCCTTTCACATTGCACCCATGGGCTCTTACTGCAGATGCCTGATCTCTGCTCAGCTCAGCAGCATCAGGAAGAACAGACCAAAGCAGCAGCTCCCACCAGGCTGTGTCTGAGGCACGCAGCTGTAGTCCTCTGCCCGTCCTTGTACAAAGTTTATGTATTTATGCTATCCTGTTACTTGTTAATATGAGGTCCCTAAATAGCCATTAGTATAGGGACTGGACACTGAGCAACCTGAAGCACAAGAGGCTGTTTTGTTGGAAACAGCTTGAGTATCCTGCCTATTAGCTCAGGCTGTGGAGTGGATCTGGCTGTCTTGTTTGGACCGGCACACGTGTGAGGCAGCTGTGTGTGTGGAGGGACCTGCGCAGCCTGGCTGCAGCAAGTGCCTGGGGATGGGCAGGCGGCCTGCCAGAAATGGGATTCCTGAGATGGTCTCGTCTGCATGCTGCACACTGGAGCTTTGTTGTTCACACTGCTGCAAGGAGCTGGTGCCCTTCAAGGAAGGGCATGGCTTGGGATAGAGAGGAGCAGCCCGGTGGGACTGGCAGCGCAACGTTTTGAATCCTGACCTTGGGGAGATGGATGAGATGTGTGAACACTTCCACGATGCTAACAAGATGGAAGCTTCACCACCACAATATTCATATCTAATGTAGGGCCAATGGCATTTCAAGCTGGACACTAAATTTAGTCTTTACCAAAGTGAGAATGAAAGATAACACGTGAAGACCCATGTCTGTCCTGCTCCAGAATTCTCTTGAAAAGTTTTTAAAATAGGGTGAACTGTTTATGAAATGTTTTGTTCCTCTCTAACTAATGGCTTCCACTGCTGGGAAAGTCTACATAGCTGAGCTCTTGGTGCTGGGACTGATGATAGGACTAAGTGAGGGCAGCAGAAGGCCAGCAAGCCATGGAAGCTGCTTGCTGGGAATGGTCTGCATCGCGTCTTGCAGCATCTTGGCCCAATCCCCATAATCTGGCCTATAGCTGCATCCCCATCCCTCCTACAAAGGCACCAGAGTAGCAAGAATAACCATTGCAATACTTTTCCCTCTAAGCAGCTGGACAGGAAGAGAATTTTTTTAAACTCACAAGGAATTTACAAGCCAGCTGCTAGCCTGAACACCAGAGATCCCAGGGGCCCATCCTTCATGATGCATCCCAACATAAATTCCAGTGCCACAATCCCCTCACAGAGGCCTTCTGCGGGCCCTATGTCCTGTGGTAGCACAGCCCCTGCCCTGTGTGAGCTCTCTCTGCCCAGCAAGCAGTGCTGTGCTGCTTTTAAAACTCATTTCCAGATCTTCAGCGGATAGATAGGCTTGGGGACAGGGGACAGCTGCCTGCCATTTTCTGTAGAAATGGCTGTACGAAGCAGGAAACTAACACGCACCTGCCTGCACTGACACGTCCCTCTTTCTGGTGGTAGCCTTGAGGGCTACAGATCGGCTTTTACTGATCTCCCAGACAGTGTTTTCATATCATTTCATGAGAAAGATCAAGAATACGAAGACAAATGTAACCTGCTCAGTGCTCTGGCTGTGACATGAACTCTCCTAAACTGCACAATTTGCTGAGCAATCTTGAAGATCGCATTATTCTCTTTTGCATAAGAGTTTCCTGCTGGGAAAATGCTTTTATTGGATTTTTGCATAATCTGTCTTGATCCTGCAATTGGATTCAGGCTTGCACATCCTCTCTGGTCCCCACGGAAGAGGCAGTTAATGCCTCACAGATGCGGGGAGGAACCTGCCTCTCTGTCAGTGGCAGCTGTGGCAATAGCTGAGCGCGTTGCCTGCCGTTCTTTCTAGAAAAGTATAGCTCATTAAAAGAAAAACAAACAAACCCTTTAAGCCAGTATTCATACAAGTTGGTAGATGCAGGCTTATATTTGCCACAGCAGCATATTGACTAGGTTGAAATTATTGTTTTGTTTTCTGTCATTCATAGCAAGTAGCTGCTCATGGTAAGAAGAGACAGGGTGCTTCTTTCTGCATATTATTTCTGGGCGTGTCATAAGGCCTGGACCTTCCCGTTGCCTATTTTTGATTGTGGCTAACATACAGTGGTAAAGCAGTGACACGCTTTGGCAAGCCAACCTGTTACATTTCTATGGAGCACTGTAGAAATGAGGAACTTTGGTGCGCCACCAAAAAACCGTAACGCTTCTTGCATTTTGGGTTGCAAACTATGCAAGATGTTGATTAGATGTCCCCACAGAGGGGCGAAGTTGTACCAGCACGGAAGCAGCAATGGGGATTGAGACCTGCTGACAACACGCAAGGAAGGAGAGGAGCACAGCAGGAGGGCGGCAAAGCAGCGACTGCCATGCACCAGGTGATACATGAGTGCTGTCACTGTGTCGCTGGGAACTGAGCCGTTTGCTATGACAGCCGACATCAGGAGAAAATCAGGAAGGTTTTGCAATCGCGTGCAAAATGAGTTTTACAAGAAATAAAGTCAATTGATAAAAACTTAACTGCAGCAGATAAAGGCTTTATGATCACAGTGGCATCTCTGTGATGAAGATCTTTCTAAAGAATACGTTCGTGCATGTACATGTGTATATGAACATTAAGAATAAAAATAATCCATTCATTTCTTCAAAGCAATACTTTGCAATGAATCAGAACTGCCGTGCAGCTAGTGCTTTCCCTTTCTGCAGGAAGAGGCAGGAGTGGCAGCTTTTAACATCTGATAAAAACAAGAAGTACAAAAGTACCTGGGCAACTAATTATGGTCTGTTAAATGTACAGTTCAGCAGAGCTCCATTCTTCCCCTTGCTGCTATTTTCTTAAGTAATGAAGGCACCGGGACTGGCTAATGGGTGTCCTACTCTGGGTAAAGGAGACAGACCAACGGTTGGAAGGCTACATTTGAATTTTAAATAAATTAGACTGAAATATTAATGATTCTCCAGCTTAGAAGTGCTTAAAATAGACAGTTGGATAAGGAGTGCTGAGGTTTGCCCGTCTTAATGTTTCAGTGAGAAATCTCTGCTACTGCTTGACTCTGTTGTGAGCCCAAAATGTAACCAAATCATGAACAGAGGGTCAGAGAAAGAAGACAGTCTGATTTTTAGGCAGAAGAAGTAGAGGGAGTAGCAGCGATCGTGCTTTTTGCCCCTAGCTTGGGAGGAGGTGCTCTATGCTGGAAGAGGGACACGTGAAAGGTAACTACCCTACCAGACTGCCTGCCAGGAGTTTGGTAGCTTTACATGGATGGGAGGGAATACTACGTTAATTCATGGAAGAAAATCCACTGAGGGATTTCAAGTATGCAGAAACCACACCTAAGGCAGGAAATCCCAAAACTGAGGCTGGGAAAACAAACATAAATATACAGGGAACTACCACATACGCTTGTCCCATGCCTACACCCTGCTTCAAGTACCCACTTACAGCTACGGTTTAAGACAGGATTTAACAACACAACGGTGTTTTATAGTGTGCTGCTATGGTGCTCTCACCTGCTGGAGCCCTTTGGAATTAAGACATGCCTGTGGTTAGTGTAAAGGTGGGAGGGAATGAAATGGTTTGTTCTTCCAATTCTATGCTGTCAGACTGAGGTTGGCTGACACTGTTTCTCATTCCATCCTTCCCTCCATTTTCTAGGTTACTAATCCATTATTACTCAGGAAAGCTAGAACTTGGAAGAACACTGCATCAGACCACGGCATCTACTCCTTCCATCCCCGGAGAAGCAGACAGTGTAACATCTCTGTGTCCAACAGGAGCCCTCTTCTTTGCCCCAGCACACCCACCCAAGGCCACTATGTCAAAGGAAAGGACTGTAATGTTCAGACAGCAGCTGAAAGAGGACCAGCTCTCCACTGTCTATGTAATTCAGGGTGACTAAGGTCCCATGGTTTACACATGGTAAGCACAAGCTATGCAGCAGAGGTCAGAGGATAAGGTACTTTCTGCCAGCTGTTTTCAAGAAAGAGATTATCATTGCCTCTATAGTAACACCACTGACACCAGGTGCACCTGTCTCCTCCACAGCCTTAGATGTAGTAGATTCCTGGTGCCACAGGGGCTGACAGTAAGCATCCTCTGTCATTTAGAGATTTGGAATCCCCAGTCCACACTTTGCCATTTGTTAACTACACCTAATTAAACCAGGTGTGGAGAAAAGTCCAACAAGAAAGATGTGAATTCCTTTCATCTACTTTTAACCAGATCTGCGGGCATCTGTTGGGCCATCCAACTAAAGGCAGCTCCTAATCATCATAAACATACAGTTAGGCAGAAAGGGAGGAAATTAGAGGAACAACGATAGGTGGGGAACCTTGGTAACCTAATTGGTGAAAACCTAATTAGTGATAACTGCAGCACGCTGAATTGGCTGTTTCCTGAGACCATTCAAGGATGAGACCGTTGTGAAATCCCTCAGGATTAGTCAGCTGGGAAACTCCCCACAAAACGTTGCCAATTAAAAGGGCTGGCTGCCTTCAGGCCATGGGGCTGTGGATGGAAGGGGATCAGGAAGAATGTTTGGGAATTGTGTAGAAACTGATTATGAGATTTTTGAAGAGGAGTGTGGGAACCTGTTATGGACTGTTAGGGGATGTTTAGTGGAAAGATGGGTAATAGAGGAAGAAATTAATCAAGGTTGATTTGAATGGAACAAATGTAGGAAGGAATATAGGCATAGAGGGCTGGTTGAGTATAAAGGTCAGTAGCTTATCCGACTGAGCTGTGCTTGATCCCCACATCTGATCCCTGTTCTGCTTAAATCTTATTTCTGACCACCTGTAGTGTGACTGGCTCTCTGCTTCGCAGCTGTAGGTATGCCCACCACAGAGCAGGAGCAGAGCTCTGCATGCAGGCAACTGGGTGAGCTGGGAGCCCCAGAGTTTCTTGGGTGCTGGTGCCAGGGTCTGGGCTGCTGCTGGACAGGCTGAGGCTCTGGCGCTAACAGTGGGGCTGTGTTGCACCAGCTGGAGGGGAGGAGCAGTATCAGGCCACCTGGACCATTCATCTGAGTGTGGTGTGCATGCAGGTGGGTGCTGGCTGGTAAAGACGGCAGTTTCTATCTGTGTTAACTTCTGTGCCTGGACATCTCTGTACTTGTTATGAGTGTGTACATCTACCCTCACTAGCAGGATGTGCTCAGGCTCTGCATCCTCTCTGGCTCTGAGGCTGTGGAGCTGCAGCAGCTCCCCACCTGCTGCAGGGATGGGCAGTGCCAAGGCCCAGAGCTGCTGCCCTCGACCTAGTGCTTCTCTTGTGTAGCTGGAACTGGGCGTGCAGGGAAGTGCCAGGGTTTCCCCTTTGCAAAGCTTCTCTGCCGCCTGGCCGTTGGCTCGTGGCTCCCTCCTGGCAGCACCGCTGACAGATAGGGGGGACACAGCTCGAGGCTCGCTCCCTTCCACCCTCTCCTCACCCAAGGCCGGGTGTCCCGTCACCCCTGGGCACTCCAGGGGCTGCTCAAGCTGCTGCTGGTTGCAGCCCGCCTACGTTTTCTGCCTCTTCCTGCAGGAGAACGGCACCACCTAGCGCTGCCGGCCTGCTGCAGTTCGCGGGGGTCCGTGCTGCCCAGAGCGCGGCTTGTGCTGGGAGCAGCTTGGCTGGGGCAGAGCAGCACGGGCACGGGGTAGGCCTGCTCTCTGCATAAGTACCTCCTCAGCAGGTTCTGGTCACAGCCTCTGCCCATCAGCAGTCGGGCTGTTGTGGCTCCTGTGCTCCTGGGGTGTCACAGGTGGAGAAGGAAGGATGAGAGCTCTTCCCCCTCAGCTGGTGGCTGTTCTGCTCGTAAGTGCATGAGTTATTGGTTTTGTGAGCTAATGAGTGGGTGAATTAATGAAGCAACAACTTGGGGAATTAACAATCTGGACCAGTCTATTGGAAGGAGATCGAGCCCTTGCTAATGAGCTCATGATACGTGGAGTGTGCCTCTCCATGAATTTGAGAGGCTCAAATGAGCTGTGACATTTTGCCAGTGCCAGAATCTGGATCTCTGATACATACTGCTGGTGGGGATGAGGCTGGGGCAATAGGTTATGAGTAAGCGTGTGTTTGTTGCAGTGGCAAATGAAAAGCTGAATAGTAACAATTTGAGGAAGAAATTTTGGGCAAGGGGGACTGTGAGGCCCTAAGTGAGCTCTCTCTTTTCTAGAGAGCCACTGCATCAATGCTGATGAAACTTGGCATGAGTTCGACAGATGATGGCCTCCTTGTGCCTCAAAGAGGGAGGAAGGTGCTAACTGATGGCTACTAGGCAGCAACAGATGAGTTGGAGGGGGAGACTGTATGAGTGATAGAGGAAAATAGAAAGAGTACTTGGGAAGTGACATATAGATTAACAGACTTGCAAAATAAATTGCTTGTTTCAAAACTTCAGCAACTGTAGAAGCCAAAGGGCACAGGAGGATATTGCTGGAAGCCACACTAGCAGACCCAGTTGAAGCTGATTTCATCCTCTATGATGGGGTCATTTGCAATCTATTGCAGTCTGGACCCCTCCCCTCAGGGAAGACTAGCAGGGTTGAGATCTCTCCCCCTGACTCTGTGCCAATAATCAAGACTGGACAACAGGGCACTCCCATTGGCATACAAAACCTACTTTTCCCTATAATAACTACTAGATGCTGCCCTTACTGCCTAACTGCTGTGGGAGCCAGCCTGAAAACTACCTGGTGGAAATCCCCTGGTTTAGCTGAATCTGAGAAAGCATATCCCATCATCCCACGTGCCAGACAACCCTCGCTCCAGAAGAAGAGTCAAATCTCTGGGCAGTTAGTTGTGAGCAGGGACATCTCAGTCCCATAGTAAAGGGAGCAGAGGGAGGGTTTCATTATCCTTAGCCAGGGTTAGGCGGTAACACTTTCCAATATCATAAATGACAGGAGGAAAAAAAAAAACACCGAAAAACAACAGAGAAGGACCTTAGCTAAAGTAATGGAAAAGAGCTGTCCTGTCCCTATGAAAAAGGGAAAAGCAAAATGGGAAAATAGAGGAGTACCCTCAGTCACTACTGAGCATAAGCAGTTATGAAAACTGTGTTTAGATAGAGAGCTCTCTCTGAGACAGTTAATTGGGCTGACAGCTACTGTTTCACATCAGTAGACTGAGTTTTCCTCATCAGCCCTCCATGATAGTCCTCTGGGATCTGTACCCCAGGTGGCAGTAACGTTGTACAACTCAAGAAAGCAATGACTAAGCCTGAGGTGTGAGCTCAGGGATTCTGATATCAGCCTGCACTGGCTATGGGCCATGAGTATGCATACAACCAGAGCTGGGGCTTGATGCAGTGGCAGTGCAAGCAGCTGCTACTTGCACTGTGAAGATTCAAGACCCAAGGTGATGGCCATGGTTAATGACCACTACTTTATAACAATCCCTATTGACACAGGAGCCTAAATGCAGATGGTAGAGAAGGACTTTTATAGAGGACTACCTCCCCTCACAAAACAATTTTTCTATCATAGGTGGCAATGGATGTCACCACCCACTCACTGGCTAGTCTGTTTTAGGTTTACACAAAATCTTTGATGTGGATTTATTGAAGGGATGGTCACTGGTCCACGCATGGGGTAAATGGTAAATGGGGACAACAACACCATTTGCCTCCCATTGATGCCAACTGTTTTCATGCGGAATTGTTGAAATAGCTGAAAGAAGAGGGTGTAATTGCTAAGTCTCATCCCCACACAGCTGTCCTGTGTGGCCTGTATAGCAGCCTAAGGGCAAGTGGCAACAAAGCAGCAGATCGCAGAGCCCTGAGTGCTGCTGCTGGACTGCTCACCACAGCTGTTTCCAGCATAACTGATATAGGCAGTCATTGTTTAATGAATTCCACGTATGAGTTTCAGTGGATGAAGACTGTCGATGTGGAAGTACAGGAGGCAGATAGGAGGACGTTTGCTTTCATCTGGCAAGGATGCCGGTATATATTTACTTGTGTCTCACAAGGCTTATCACAGCCCGACCACTCTGCTCGTGCTGCGTTGGCTGAAGAGCTGGAAGCATTTCTGTTACCACCAGAGGTCACTGTGGGGCAGCGCATCAGTAATGCCTGAAAAGGCGGCCGCCTGGCGCAACCTGCGAACTGGGCTGCGAGCACTTGTCATAGCACTCCTACAGTTCGGTAAAACCGAAAAAAAGAAAACCCACTAAAACCAAACAACCGAGGATCCAGTCGGGAATTACTCTTCTTGGCAGCCAGAGGGGCAGGTGGGAGAAGAACTATCCCTGCTGAGGCACTACTACTCAATGTTTACACATGCTCCAGAGTAAGAGAAGTTATGTGCTGTGCTGGGGACTTTGGGATTTCAGAGAGCGTATGTTCCAGGAATTATTATAATAGGTTGGCCACTCTATAACTTACTATAGAAAACCAGAGCCTGGATCCTTCAGCAGCACTGGGGGAAATCAATGAGTGATAGAAGCGCGTGGTTCCCTGCTGCAGCCTACAGAGGTGCCCGCCTTCCATCCTCTAGGGAGGCTTGCACCTTGCTCAGGCTGGGCTGTTGTGAAAAGACAGTACAGGCTTCTCTGACCCTTGAAATATTATCCTGTACAGTACATGTGTCCCATGTATGTATGCTTGTGTGGAGGCCTCTACTAGGAATACATCCGCCCAGCTGCTGGCTGGAACTGGGAATGCTGAGCTGTGGCAGCCTTGCCTCCATTGGACAAACAGCTTCAGCACCAAAAACTTGACAATTTGGGATGGCAGAACCCCCAGAGTACAAAACATGAGCAGGTGGAGGCAGGTGCCTTTGAGTCAGTGCAGCACAAGTCTGTAGGAGAAAGCCCACCCAACAGCAACACACCTGATCTTCAGAAAGGTATGCAGGTGGATCAGCCATTTCTCATGAAAGAGGAAGAAATACTGAATAAAGGACAAGAGCTCCAGCGGTCAAGAATAGCAAAAAAAAAAGCTGCCTTAGCAGTCTGCAGCAAGTTATGCAACTGTAGAAAATAAACCAAGAGGCACATTGCTGATTTCTGAAGTGCCAAAAGAAGGACAAGGTCAGAATTCAGTCAAGAACCGATTTCTGAATACTCTGAAGAAATCATCCTGATGACATTTCAATGGAAATGCAAATTTAGGAATTTGGGATTAGGAACAAATAACTTCAGAAAATCAACCAAAGAACTCTTTAGACACAGTACCAGAACAATTAAAGGAAAAAAAGTCGGGCAGATTACATATATCCTAGACCAATACATAGGTCAGCAAACACAGAGAGAAAAGAAAGAATATTACCTGTCAGCGAAAGGTGAGAAAACAAACAAGGGAGGATGGTATTTGCCAAGAAGGTAGATCTTGTGAGAGTCCACAAAGTCAGAACTCAGTGGCTCTGGAGGCCTTGAATATAAGTAGCTTTTAAAAAAGCATCAACTTTCTCTTTCCAGAGTGATATTTGGGTCCCTACAACTTGTCTGCCCAACTGTTACTTTCAACTAGTGAAATGGAGATCAGAGCCAGCACTGCTCATCTGTTTAATCACCAGGCCATAGATTTCTGTTCCTTCTTACTGGCTCTCATTGTTACTCAACACCTTGTTTCTTTCTTGTAAAACTACGCTTTGCTTCAATAATCTCCCTTTATCTTGACCTCCGGCCTGCAGTTTAAGATGGTTATTCTGGGAGGTAAAAGATGTAATTTCCAATGTTCTTAGCTATAGAAAAAGCTTGTTTTGTGAGGATGTATGCTATTTGATATACAAATGCATTTTCCCTCTAGCAAAGCTTACTGAAAATCCAAAAGGGCACAAACATTGCTTTCCATCACAGAGTGCCTCATTCCCAAAGCTCTTTGCTTTGCAAAGAGGCTTTGCAATGAAATCTGAATTGGAAAAAGATGACAGGTATAGTATCTCCCTAGGCTATTTACTGCAGTTGCTTAAATCAGAAGACCTTCCTAATCTCCATCTCTGAGAAGTCCTTGAGAAAATAAGATGTTCTTACAAGAGTAAGTTGTTAATAAAGCCTTTTTTTCTGTTAGATGTGTTAAGCACCTGTGTAACATTTGAAGAGATGCTGGTCCTAGAGAACAACTGGCAAGGCTGTGGCAGAGCAAGAAGCTCAATCTGTGAGGCTTAATTCAGGGATGCCAACATCTGTTCTTTTAAAGACTTCATCTTTTTGTCATTGTCATTGAAAAGCAATGCTGAGTATAGCTGCCTGTGTGCTCCATGCAAAGGTGGTGCAAAGGCACAACCACTTCAAGCTGTAGCAGACCTCTCTGACCATTTCATTAGGGAAGAAAAGACAGAAAAAGGGGAAAAAAACACATCCAGTTTAGTGTTGCAATGCTTGAAATACTTGTTTGGCGTCATTTCAGCTGAACAGGCTGTCCTGTGTGTGCACTCCCCACTACAGTTGTTACACAGACTTTTTACAGCCCTCCCCTTCCTTCAACAGCTCTTTTGCAGCCCCATGCCAGTGAGAGGCTTTGGCTCTGTTTCCCTCTCTGTCCTAACCCTACACCTTGGTTGCAAGTTGAGCCTCATCCAAAATGCCCAGCCCTGGCTCAAGGTGCAGACTGCAGCCCCTCAGTCACTTTTAGACGGCTTTTTCCATCTGTGGCTTTTCTGCATGAAAATTTCAGTCTAAGAGAGCACTGAGCTTGTGGCCTGTTGGACAGGGCCAGGGTGGCTGGCTGCAGCACAAGCCTTTGCCACAAATGTCCCTGTCAGCTGGAGAGAAGCAGTGTCATTCCCGGACACAAGCCTCTCCTCAGCAGGTGTTCAGCTTGCTCTGGTTACTCTCTGGAGCCTTTGTGAGTTCGAGTAGCTGGAGCAACTCACTTGTGTAATCTTAGCACGTTTCCTCTTGCAGGCTGACACCAAGAAATGCCTCCCTGTTTATCCCACTGGACATTGAATAGTTTTGCCACTCAGCTGGTAAGTTTTAAAGACAATCTGAGGAACTGCCTACTTACACACAGCTTGCAAGCTGGTGCTTCTGCAAAACTGCCTGCAATGCAACTGCAACTGACAGCAATGCATAGCACTCAATGCTATCCCAGGGGCGGCTTAATGCCTAGAGTGTCACTCTTGCAAATGACCTCTCTCCGTTATGTTGAGCAGCTGAGATGTCAGTGCTAAGAGCCAGCGGTATTGTAACCCTATTTCTTGGTCCTCAGAGCCACGTTTGATTGTGTTCCTTGGCAGCGAGAGGAAATAAATGCACTCATTTCCCATTTTGGTGTCACTGCTGAGGTATAGCACTGCGAGTAAGTTACACGCCAGAGGAAATAAATCCACTTTGCAGCAGCAGCTGTGCTTGTTTTCCCTCACCACGCAAAGACTCAGCTGGTGTAAGCACTCCAGAGGAAACCAGACTCACAGTATGCCAGTCATGTCCCACTCTCTTTCAGGGGTATCAGAAGGAGCACACCATTTCAGATGATACAGCAACACTGAGTGACTTCCTCGTGCATTTTAACCCTCCCACATCGGGGATTTGCGCTGAGACATGAAGGCAGGTCTGAAGAACTTCTAATTTCTGTTGGACAAGTTCCTTTTGGGGCAGAAAGTGACTCCTTTAGGAAGCTCTCCAGCAGCAAGGTCCACCTCACAGCTCCTGAAGCATCGAGCAACACAAACATCATCTCCAACTTGTATGTCTCCCTGGGGACATCCTGGACCTTCCGCTGTCCAGCTGCGGGGGTGAGGAGAAGCAGCAGCCCTCAGAGGAGCGCGTGACACATCCACCTTATGGCGTTATCACAGAAACCTCTGACACATCAAGTGCTTCTAGAAATGCAAAACACTCTGCTGTTATTTCTACGCCCTACGTGTTCCCGCCATCTTAAGAGGAAACAGCAACCAGAATGCAAACAGAGCAATCGAAGTAAACCAAAAGCAAAGAACAACCACCGCCACACCTACACAAAACAAAACAAACAACAACAACAACAACAAAAAACACACGAAAAGAAAAACAACGAAACTGAACCACCCCAAACAGGAAGGGCGGTGTCCTCAGATGTACGGTCGCAGTTTTACAGTTTGGCTGACTGCTTCCCGAGCAGCGTAGCCCTCGGGACTGCCCCGCTGAGCCGCGAGTTGCTGTTTTACCACGCAGCTGCTCCCCGTTCTGCGCTGCACGCCGGTGAAGGGCAGCGCCGCCCTCTGTCGCTTCCGGCTGGCTCTCGCCGGAGGTCAGCCTCGTCGTTTCGCTTGCAGCAGACGGAGCGCAGAAAAGAGAGGCGATGCTGCGGCCAGCCGGCCGGCCCAGCTCAGCCGTAAGGTAAGCAGGCCGCAGGTGGGACGGCCGGGCGGGTTTCCCAGGCGGAGGGCCGCACGGCTGGCGGCTCACGCAAACGCCGGCAGTGAGCGACGGAACCGGGCGGCAGCTGCCACCGGCCGCCCCGCCCCGCGCCCTTCCCGCGTTGCCTGGAGACTGCCCTGATCCCGGCCCGAGCCAGCCCCGCCCGCCGCCGTCCCCGGTACCGCGCAGCAGGGACGGCTTGAGAGGAGCCCGCGCTGAACGACGAGTTTCTTTCATCGGGATGAACCCTGGACGTCGCAAATACGCGTTAATGAGGTGAAACTACTCGTGGTCTCTTTCTGCATTCTGTTCTGGGCTCGGGACGCTGGGATTTCCTGATCCTGATGCATGCTTACATAAATGCGTGAAGAAAACGGCCGCCGCGGAAACGGAGATACGCTGGTTCAGGTGGGACGCTTCTTAAACAGACCGCTGTTATGGCCACACAGGCTTCATTATGGAAGTGTGATGCTACAGCTAATTAAGAGTGTAACATTGACAGTGTTGAAGTGGAAATATTAAACAGATTTTCTTTTTGGTCTCCGGGTTCCTAAATACTGATGATGGTAGTGGTAATGAAGTATCTAACCGCACGGAAACATTTGTTGCCTTTTAGGAAGCCAAAAATTGCTCCTGAGGGCAGAACTCCAACTTGGCCAAAGGAACCCTCCCTTAGCTGTGTTTTCTTTTGAAGATTAAAAGGCATGCAAAAACAAACATCTACCTACCTTGGTAGAGAATGGACCGCATTGCTCTTTGGTAGCTTGTGCTGAACATAAATGAGGAGCTGTATTACTCTCCGGAAAGGCAGAGGATCTTAAAAAGGTAATCCCACTCTTCAGCAGATTGGGACGAACCATTGTAAGTGAGCGTGATGCCAGCAGCCATCATAGAACCTGCTCTTGTTTTAACCAAATTTCGTATCTCTTTATTTTAAAAAAGATTTTGCAAAGTTGAATGAGTTACTGGAATAAATTAGAAAGAAGCCTACCTTTTTTTTTTTTTTTTTTCCTTTTTTTTTTTTTTTCTGACTGATTACCTTTTGGGGCTGAAGCTATAAGGGAATTTGGTGCTAAAGTTCCAGAAAGCATTTTCCAAACATCAAGACAGCAAATTCATGTAAAATTAACAGTTTAAATTCCTCAATATTTTTGATACCATTGTCTTCTAACAAATTTCTCCCTGCAGAACAAGAATGATTTTAGCAGACGAGTGACTAAAAAGATATTTGGCACAAAGTTGACAAGTGTTTTTGTATAGAGAGCTGTGATCTTCACGTTCAGAAGGGATACCAATCCTCTATTGACCAAATGCTTCCATAGGTGCTTGGGGCTTCAGAAGTCAAGGCAGAAGTGTCATTATACACCGTGCCTGGGGAATTCACGTTACTCCTTTGGAAGCTTCCTCCCCTGCTGCTTGCTCATTGCCCCTTCTTTTTGGCAGCACACTGGCTTGTAAAGCCATACTGCCCAGCCAAGCAGGGAGTCACTGCTTCCTACTTCTCTAAAGGAAATGCCAAGACACAGCTTGAAGCAGTGACTGAGCATCTGGTGGGAAGGCAGGACCAACCCAGGGGAGCTCAGGTGCATGCAATGTACCTGCGTGACCAGAAGGGGTGGAGCCAGGATCCATCCCTTCCCTGACCTCATTTAAGGGTTGGCAGTGGAGGCAAGGGTATCTCATTGGAGATCCTTGAGGCCTTCTACAGGTAAGAACATTTTTTTCCTTTGTTTCTGTATCCACAGCTGCTGCATTTGGTCTTGTCCTTATTTGCTGCAGCCTAGGACTCTGCCATCTCACCATTATTCCTGTGTTATCTATCACGTTGTAGCATTACACCTCCTTCACCGTGGCTATTGCCAGCAGCAGTGCTGGCTTCAGTGATGCTCCTTCCTGTCCATCTCTGCCCTTGCACAATCTGTGAGTTGCCTGAAGGCCTCTGCAGAGTTGAAACAGGGTTTGACAGAAGAGTCAAAGCAGAGTTTGACTCTGGTTTCAGAGTGTCAACTCTGCAGAGTTGAAACAGATTTGACAGAAAAATACTTTTTTTTTTTTTTTTTTGCCTGATTAATATTCAATGGGATCAGTTTATTGAGATAGAATAAAGTATGGACCAGGGGCTGCTGAATGTCTCACCAAAAATACTGCGGCCATGTATATGCTCCTGATGCAAACTGGGAGCTGAGCTCAACCATTGCATTTTGTGTAGGAGCTCACCTGGAGCTCTTAAAAGATCCCCTGATGATGTAGTATCTGATAGCAGCACCTTTTGCAGCTGTGGTCATTTTTGAAATGAACTTGTGGCTGTCCCCTAAAATGCTGCTACCTCAAAACCCTGAGAATATTCTGAATAAGGAAAGATTTAGGATTTTTTTTTCCTCTTGTTCTGAGAGCATTTCCTCTCAGTCTGAAATTAAAAAACAACAAAAAATCCCCAAACCCATCTGTAAAGAAATTACATTGGTAGATAAAGATCCTGAAAGTTTTTAAATGGGTAACGCTACATTCTGTAAGATGCTATATTTTTACCTGAAAATGCTTTTGTACATTGATGTAAAACAAACTGATTTGGGATCTAATACAAGACATAATGAACTCAATACCACTTACAATAAACTTTACACTAATTGTCACGTTATACTAATAAACTTGAAAAACAAGTATGTAGTGACCCTGTGCTAAATCCACAGTTTAGGTGCTAGTAAGTTATCTGTTCGTAGGTATGAGAGAGGTTTTAGTCAGAATGCAGAATACGTTGCTTGGCTTTTATACTCATTTGGTAAGAAGTCTTTCAGGAAGATAAAACCCAACAGCCTTTCACCTGCAACTCAATAAATCATATTCCATTTAATTCAGTTTTTATTCAATGAAATGATGTATAAAAACTTACAAATCTGAGAACTTAACTATACACAAAATGATATTCAGTTTAAATGTATACACAGAGAAGAGCTGTGGTTTGTGACTTGCCCTCTCCCACCCCTCCCCCCCAAAGCACAGTGCCTCCATTTACTATGGGGCACTTTGTTCTGTCCATTTCAACCTTCTGCTGGCCCAGTATTTGCTAGGTGGACTCCATTGCTGCTGTCAGTTTTGTTTTTTTTATGCTACCAGCAAAAAATCCGGGCATTTCATATAAAATAATAAGTATCAACAACTTGATTTTTAACACAAAGATGCAGTGCTATCATCATCAGTAACTAAAATTACATAATTCATTATTTCAGTTTTTGCAGATTTTGTCTTGGCTTTAAAAATAATGGGACTCTCAAAGAGCAGAATTTGCCAGTCAACACTCCAGATCTGCTTTAAAACAACCATGATCCCCCATTGCTAGAACATATCTGTACCACTTTTTCTTCATCTTACCTCATGCGATTATACCAAACAAAACCATGGACTTTCCTTGCCTGAGTAAGGCAACAAAGTTTTTCTCTCTCCTCTCATCGAGAATGACTCAAAACTATACCTAACAACGCATGCACGTGCTGCACTGATGAGGGTACAGTGCCCACCGGGATGTTGCTTTTCTGGTTTCCTTTGCATCTTGGGTGATGACACTTATCCGACAGCTTCTGTTCTACAGGCCAATAAAAATGCACACAGCTCAGGACGTTTTCAGTTTGATTTAAAATCTGTGCAATGACTGCTTTAGTCAAACAATTAATATACTTTCTGGGCTGAATTGGAGAGCAGACGGCCAGTTGCTTAAAAAGGATGTGTGCATTTATTTACCTGTACCAAATATACACACACTTTCCATATATATATATAAATCTTTATACATATACGGTAGTTTTTATATATATATAAGGATTGCCATCACATTATTATTACAGCTACTTAAGTCAAAATTTGACTAAGTAACTACTTGGCTTGAATCAATCATGCTATCTGAAACAGATACCCAAAGGCATACTTGACGGAAAATATAAGGCTGAAAGAAACTCGGTACTCTCAGCTCTTTTTAACCCAACTAACAACTTTTTGCATTCACTTCAATGAGGAAAAATTCTGAGGTTTTTAAGTTATAATCTTAATCGACTTGCATGTGGAGTTCTAAAAAGCATGGTGTTTAAATAGCTGGATCTTCTCAAAACGCCTTTTACCAGGGAAACTAATATATATATATATTCCTTGCTTACCAAGCCGATACTCTGTTTCTCATTACAGTCATTGTATCTAAATACACTTTCAAGTAATCTAAATTTCATTTGAAATCTATTAAATTTGGATTAACTAATACTATCAGCATAGTTAGCTGGATTATTTTTCACATGTTCCTTTGTATTAAAATCAATTATGTTGTGGTTTGATGCAAGAGCTTTTTGCTTGTTTTGGTGGGAGAGGCAAAGTCCAATTTCCTAATGAGCCAGTACAGTTCTGGTTGCCGAAGACAAATGGTGGGAAGGTTGGTGGAAGAGATGGCAGGGGTAAGTGAGGTAAGAGGCAGGGGGAAGAAAAAATCGATTTAATAAAAATGAGTAAAGAAACTTTAAAAAATTGATATAGATTTCACATTCAGTCTAACAACACTGCTTCCTGCTCCTTTTTGATGGAGGCTAACACTGCATTATCAGTCTCTGTGGCTTCCGTGTCCCCACCGCCTAGCAGAATGGAGCGATCTTCTTCTAGCGTGAAGACAGAGTTTTGATTTTGGCACGAATGTTTGACTACTTCATTGGGAGTCGAAAATGTTTTGTCACACAAGTTACACTTGTAGGGCTTGTTGGTCTGTACTAGCATGTTGTCCATTTGACTGCCTTCCTCAAAAGTACAGAGCTCCAGAGTCTGTTTGTCTACCATCGTGTATGTGTCCATGCTCTGGTTTAGGCACACGTGTCTGGCAGCCTGGTTAGCCCTACAAAAGCTTTTGTCGCAAGTGCTGCACTTGAAGGGTTTGCCAGTGTGTATGTACATGTGCTCCCTCCAGTGGCTTTTCTGAATAAATTTGCGACCGCAGATGGAACATTCATATTTCCGTCTTTTGACTTCCCTCTCTTGATCTGCCTGCTCCAAGTTGTCTATGTCTGCAATATCCGAGGGGGGTGGCGTCTCTGATTGCTGCTGCCCATCGATTATTGGAGAGTCTGAGATCTGCTGCAGCTCACTGTCACTGATCATCCCAGCTTCAGGCACTTCCATGGCATCTTTCTCAGCTGTGTTGTTACAGAGAGACAAAGAAACATTACTTTCTCCCTGCTGGCTAGATGTGAAGGGAACTCCTGTGTGGATCTGCAAGTGTTCACGCAAGCTACTTCGTAAATTGAACCGGCGACCGCAGAGGTGGCAGGCATAGTACTTGGGGAAGCTTCCGTTCCTTTTCATAATGCTTGGCTTGACATGTGCTATCGTGAGTGATGCGGGCTGTTCATCTGAAGAAGATGCTTCCATGTTGGCTTCCTCTCCTGCGGGTGAATTGTTACCAGCAGCAGATACCAATTCCGGAGATAAAGACGATGGCAATTGGTCGGAAGTGGCCATATTTGTCCGGCTCACTTGTGGCAGAGTTGTAGGTAACTGCGAGAGCTGTGAGCCTTCAGAAACCTGTTCTTGGGTCATCCGGGAAGTCTGTGGCCTTGGTTCTCGCCCGAGTTTGTCAGTTGCCGACGTAACCTTAGCGGGATGTCTGATCTGGTGATCTGCGATCTGAATGCCATATAATGAAGATGCTAATGGAAAAACTTGATCCGGGTGAGAGAAAGTTCCCTGACTTGCAAGGCTGGCCTCCTGAATTAGCGGATATGCGTGCAGAAACTTTATTCCCTGCTCTAGTCGAACTGGGTCAATGAGCTGTGGTGCCATCTTCCCAGTGTACATCAAATGCAAGAGATAACTGAAGATATCTGGCTGTATGTCGGTTGCTTTCAAGCGGACACATTCACTGGAAAGCCAAACACAATGATCAATAACAGATTAGGAGAATGCTTTCAACCAGATTTAAGCAATTCAAGCATTGGTAAAAATCAGAACCATATACTTCAAAATAATTCAAAAGATAAAATCTGCTATAAATGAAGAGACATGCTTAGCCATTTGAAAGTGGTCTTTTTTTCCCTCAGGAAACTAACTGCCTAGAAAGATGAAGCTGTCCCACTGCAAACTGCAGCCTTCTCAATGGGTGTTACATGACAGATTTGTTGACACATACTGATATATTTCATAAATTCTGAAGACACTTTTCCTTTTTTTGAGTGTGCTTAAGTACATCCACAGCCAAATTAAAACCTCCTAGCACTGGTGTCTAAATTCACAGTCTCAGTTCTTAACCCTAAAACCACTCAAAATTCATCTGACGCATGCCTGTTTGGCTTCTATGTCTTACTAGTGCTTACAGTCACAGTTGTGCAAATGTGTGTTAACACCTTGCCTAAGCTGTGTTAGGATTCAGAATCACACAGGAGAGGGTGCGAATTCCCTGACGGTCGGAAGCAAGAGAAGTAGCCTGAGTACTTCTAATGCTCGAAGGCCAGACCCCTTATCAAGAACAACAGTAGCTTCTTTCCCTGAACAGGGAGGAAGAAAAGGTAGCAGCTCGGTGAAATTCATCAGAACCTTAGAGCGTTAAACAAGTGAGACAGTTTGTGGTTGTGACACCCTCTTCAGCCTAACAGAATTGAAACTAATGCCATCCTTCAAGTTAGAGCATGCCTTATGCGTAAACCTTTAGGATACTCCGGACTGAAACACCCACCAGTCTTCCTGCTGGATCTCTGTGTAGAAAGAAAGGTGAGGTTCACAAGACAAGAAAGAAAATCAGGAGCATCTCGGTGAGGCTAACCAAGTTAACTTTGCTAACGAGAGAGCTTTTGGGATTCTAACTGTTTTTCAGAGTTATCTGTAGCTCTTACATTAAGCGCACATTAAAGACAAATCCAGAAGCAGACATGACTGTGCACTGCAGTCTCAATGCTCTAACCATGGTAGGTGAGGAGGAAATCACAGCCAATTCTTCCCTTTCTTGAGGTGCACCCTCTGCTTGAGCTCTGTAACCGCTTTTGAACTCTGATATGTTACCCAAAAATAAACCAGCAGCACTTCCAGTGACTGCTGTATGCTCCTGATGGAGCCACTACTGCTACATCTGCCTGTCTCTGAAGTGCAAATTTACTTCTGTCCTTGATGTTTACCTCTGGTAAGAACTCTTAGCCAGAGTTGAGAGTTTTGCTCATTTAAACTTTTTGAGATAGGTCAAATAATTGGGAAAATGAAAACTCCACAAAAATCTTTAAAACAGTCTTACACTTTATCACTATGTAGTACTGTTTTACTTAACTGATTAAAAAAAAAACCATGAAAAATACTACCCTTTTCTACATGTTCATTTCTCAAAATCTCCTAGCAAATGCTTACTGAGTTATACAGAACGTTCTGAAAATGTCAAAAATAGTGTCAACACTGAGTAGGTGATAGTGAGCAGAGGAAGAAAAGCACAACAGTGAAGACAGGAGTCTTTAGATGTTCTGTTCTGGGCGCTCTAGACTTGTTAAGGTTAAAGAACATTTACTGAATTACTGCTGTTAATGAATCACAGTCCAACTTTGAAACAGATTCTAGATTCATTATGTCATTCCAAGAAGCAAAAAGAACATTGCGGGTTTCAAAATTTCAAAATGTCATTCGACCTCCTTAGCACAGCTAACTGAACGAGTTTTTAACAGTCAGGTCGGGCTTTCCATAGTTACCTGGTTTGGTGAACAAACAGCATCTTGAAGTAGTTGGAGAAAGAAGCGAGGACCGATTTATGTGCCTTGAAATAGACATCCCCAATAGCAACCGTGCAGTCACACAGGAAACCAAACTCTCTCTGAGCATTTAGTTGCTGCAGCAGAATAAGTCCATGGTTGGCCAAATCCATTTTTTTTTTACACTCTGAAAAGCAAATAACTTTCATGTAAAACTTAACAGTAGATATGCAGATGCAACAGAAGATCTCCCTTTCCTCTAATATTTGTATATCCTGCATCAGTAACACTTCTAACATGAACAACGACATCGAGGGCACCTTGCAAACACGCAAGGATCTCTGTTTCATGACACACAATGCAAATCACAAAGGTGCAAGTCATTTGCCCAGGCTTAAACAGCAAAGCAGAGCCAGGAACAGAGGGTGCTGCAGTAGGCTTGGACACAGCTAACTTTTTACTGGAATTTTCAGCCTCTCTAAATACCTTTATCTTAAACGCTAGGCGTCCACCTGGATGAATGTGAACTTCACCATGAAATCATTGGGCTCTCCTGATATTTATGGCCTCTCCTGAGTATTACCAGCTACGTTCCTGAGTCCTTCCAGGCTGATAAAATGAATTCATTCTGGGTATCAGCAAGCCCTCTGGACAACCAGAAAAAGAAGGGTCAACTGTTTCACTTGTCAACTATTTCTTTACTTATTGAGATCAGCTAAGGCAGCACTGTGTAAGGGCCTGAAGTCTGTCACAGCAGGAGAGCTGAGGGGTGAGAGGAACAGCACCATCCTCGCTGGCTGCCCGCACTGATTAGTGTTTGGATAATTCTGTTTGGACAAGCAATACGCTGAGATCCCATCCCTCCCTCCACAAGAGAACACTTGCTCTGTCAGCAGGAACACAACTCATGTACAGTGTTAGTTAATCCCACACCATGTTCCATGCAGGTAAACTTTGCCATGTTCGGGAAAACTTGCAGGGCTTCTATTGTAGTTTCGACATTGGATTTTATTCCACGTGTGCTACACTTTCAATTCTATGATGCCCAAGTATTGTACTCAGAAAGGGAAACTTGGCAAGCAGAGAAAACCATTGCTGGGGGAGCTCCAGGCCGAGAGGATTCTCTCTAGTTATTATCGTCCCCAATTTGTTTAGCTTATGGCTTCACCCTTATCCAAACAGAAGTCTCTGCAGTAGCCGAGAAGCCACTGCCCTTCCTCAGAGACACAAATTAACCTTTCCTCAAAATGACCGGGCGTCAGCATGCGTGCACAGCACTACGTTTTTGTGTATATTTAATGCTCGTTTAAATGCTTTGAAGTGAAAGCGCACGAATTATACTCTCAGGAAACCGCACGGTGGAAGAGCGAGGACAGGTTCGGTGGGCGCGGACAGGCGAAGGGCAGGGCCGGGCGGGACCCTGCGGCGGGGCGGCCCCGCAGCGCGGAGCAGCGCGCACAGCCCCATCGCCGACGGCTGCGGGGCCCCGAGGGCGGTGACACGGGGGAGCGCGGCGCTGACGGGAAACAGCTGCTCTGCGCCCTGAAAGCAGCGTACCGCGCCGCCCCGTTTCTCCTCTAACACCTCAGAAAGGCGCCCCATCTCCCAGCGGATCTCAACGCTCCTTTCGTTCTGGAGGCGGAGGGTGCCGCTTTCGGCTACAGGGAGCGGTTTCTGGACCCGGCCGGGGCTCTCGGCAGCGCCGCGCGGCCCCGGGAACGCGGAGCCCGGTAGGAGCGGCCCGGCGCGCCGCCGCCCCTCGTACCACAATGGGCACGCGCGCGACCCGAAGGCGGGGGAGGAGGGAGCGGGCGCGCGCGGCCCGGGC